>NW_024962264.1:43165696-43350852 GCF_019238085.1 Lagopus leucura
AAAAAAAAAAAAAAAAAAAAAATTAAAAGAATTAACTCACCACTTGTCCATTCTGGGGATTCTTATGAGCATATGGGGGCCCACGGATGTGATTCCACATCTGACCAGATGTCATAGCAAATACAACACACTAGAAAAATAGAAGACCAATACAATCATTCATTTACAAAGGCAAATTTTCAGAATCTGACTTGAAATAATCTTCTCTTTATGTGTACTTGGAATTGGCACATTTACATACCCATATGGCAAAAAACAATCATTACTGTGGAAGGCATTTATTGCAAATATTCTGAAAACTACAATTCAAGATTTCTGCAACCTTTTATGAAGTTATTTCTACCTCTACAACAGATCTTTAGCTTAGCAGTTTGCTATAAGGTGTATGAAATGATATAAAACCACACCAGAAAAAAATTGAATTATCCACCCATTTAAGAAATTCCCATTTTGTGTCCTAAATGATTGTGCTTCATTTTAGTCATGACAAAATACAACAGTTGTGGTGACATTAGAAAAGGAAATTCCCTTTACTGGAGCTAGGTTAGGAATCTATGAAAACTGTGAAATACTTGCAGATGGTCATACTGCAGAATCTACATTGACCAAAATCATAGTCATAGCAGTAGTCATTATGACAATCTTAAAGAGGAAAGTGTAATACCTTCTGATTACTAAACAAGAAAAATTGTTATGTTTCTGATAAATACGTTTCTAAATATGTAAATGTTTATGATTTATTAGTACAAATAATCATTTAAAAACTTCAATATATATTAGTCCAGCTTTCACATATACTCTCATTTTTACTGTATACGTGTATTCCCCCTAGCATAGTACAGTCACATCAATAACTAGGTATAAAATTTTTGTTTATTTTTATTGGGATGGCTTACTAAACCAGAGAAGAGAAATTTGTTTTTACTGAAAAGGTGGGAAGAGCTCTGGAAGCTCATATTGTCTGGAAATAATATTTAGCAATGCATTTGTGAAATAAATTTAAGCCAGCACAGCTCTTTAGTCCAGTATGGACTCTCTAGCAATACACTGTGAACCAACTTCAAACAACTTAGGATTGAATCTTGACAGGTTTTACAGAAAAAGATCAATAGCTATGCCTAATCTATATTACTTTTGAGGATTTCTGTAGTGCACAGATTTTGTTTTTCTACTCTCATTAGGATGAATTAGCTATGACCAACATAATGGTGTACTGTAGGCATGAGATGAAAGCAGTAACACGAGACACAGTACAGAATGGTAGGGAAGGGAGCACATGATGACACCAGTGAAATGAAACAAGACAATGAAATGAGACAAGGAAGCTGGTGAAACCCTGTCCTAGGGATAACAAAGGAAAAAGATGCATGCTTTTATCCTGTAAATTTAGATTTAAAGTGTAATTATAGATCACAGAATAAAGAACAAAAGTGAGGTGAGAGAGATGAAAACCAAAGAGTTAGGCAGTTGGAAAGTAAAACATCAAAAAAGAAAAGTTTTTTTAATGAAAATGATCATTTTACTTATTCTTAAATTAATGTATTTAATTCACAGTCTCCTGAGCCAAATCTTTTTCCACACATAAACATGAAAAAACCTCAGTTTTTATTAATTATATACTTCATAACTAAGAATTCTCTCAAATTACTGAAGCTCTCTAACGTTTGCTAGTATAAATAAATTGCCTCACAACACGGTAGCATCTAACAAAAAATACCTAGGAGAAAATACTTGGAAGAACCTTTTAATCTACTTTAGATACTTTAGTATTTCCATCAAATCCCTAAAGCAAGAATTCGGTATTCTACATATAGTACTTGACATTCAAGCTTATTTTGCTCCATTCCATATTCACTTATTGCTATCACTGAAGTACTGTTCCATATATTTATAATTGGAATCTACAGACTTCTAGTGTTTGTAAAACTTACTTGAAATATACCCCACTATTTTTAGAACTGATGCATGTGTTACAGATAGTGTGATATCCTGTGCTTAGCATTCCAAATCCGTTGGTTTCCAAATGATCCTGTGCTTTGGGATCCAAACTTTCCACAACTCTTATTACTGTGAGTTGATGTTTCTCAGGATCAAGCTTTTACAAACTCACTTCTATGAATGACTTGCAACATGTGATTAATGACTTCGTGTTTATCTTAAAGGTTTGTACAGTATTGATTACAATGAAAAAACTCATATGCAGAGAAATCATCCCTTTCCAATGTTCTTGGATTTTGTCAAGGTAGAAAGGATTAAAAGTGTAGAAAGAAGATTAAAGCTGAGGCATTTCCCTCTACAAACTTAAAAGGATTTGCAACTCCACTTACCCAGGCAGAGTAGAGTCCCTCCTTCATCAGTTCTACAGATACAGTACCACTCACACCTCACCAAGGACAGCCCTTTCATACACCTGCCCCCTTCTTTCCACTCATCATACTCCCAGAATATTTTACCAGCTGCATGCCACCTCAATTATCAGGGGAACTCAGGATTTAGCTATTTTAGGAGCTTCTTGATCTAGCTAGCTTGTTCAGCATCTAAATGATGACAGCAAAGTGTGGAACAGAATGATCAACAAAAGCAATACAGAGAGAGGGAAGGACCAATAATCTGCTTCAACACTTTACGGTTCCAGGATCAAATATCCACAAGATGGTTTCAATAGTAACGAAGCACACCTCAACTACTATAAGTACACCATATATATAAACAGGTCTGTCTGCTCAAGAACCTTATGAACAAATTGCAAATGGGGGTCTTTCTCAATGGATTCACAGTGAAAAATCTCAGGTTTAGTTTTGGTAAGAGGGAACGGGTCTGAATTCACCAGTAGTGTGCCTGTGTGTACCAGAAGTTTCCTAAGAGAAGACACTAACTAAGCATCTAGATTTCCTCCAGAACACTGAAATAGTAGTAAGATGCAGCCTTACCACTATATGGAGAAAATATCTCTACCGTTCTCAAACTTTCAAAACTTTGTCAAATGATTTAGGTTCAATGTGTTACTTCTTCAGAGGTATAAGCATTGTTTAACAATATCTGCCATTTTATTTAATAAAATTATTAGAGGCTTAAAAGGCCATTTCAAAATAAAACTTCCTGCTAGCAGATACAACAAAGCAGCTGATTATATCTCTTAGATCCGCAAACATGGCAATAATTTTGTCGCACATAAAAAATAAGAAAATTCTAGATTCATTAATAAATGCAGTTAAATAGAAGCCTAATTTCAAAAATGAAGAGAGCCAGGCAGCCAGTTCTGTACCCAGTTTCTATAATTACTCTAGATTTGCACATTTTATCCAACCCACAACTACCATTCTAAAGAAATTTAATCCCTTCTACCCAGTTTAAATTTGCTTTTGCACTCAATAAAGGCTGCAAGATTTGTACTCAATTTCTAAAGAGCAATTCATCACTTCTTAGAATCTCTAGCAAAGCACAGACATTTCAAGGACAGGAACTACAGTACACAAGCAAAGAGAAGGCATTTCTGTATCTTTAAATGTGATGTGCATCTCTAAAGCCTCTAACTGCGGGGAAAAAAAATACTTTAATAACTTGCATTAGTCGCTGGTTTTTTTTGTTTTTTTTTTTTGGAGATCCCATGTATAGGAGCCTAGTTTTTTTCTTCTGTATCCTGGAATAAAACAAATTGCTTATCTATCTTCATTTCCAGAAGGAGGTAAAGAAGTTAATAGCAGCCTTCAAGTTTTTTTGGAGCTGTAACTGATGATGAATGTCCTATACGATATAAGCACTGTGCAGTGTCTTGGCACAGATCATATCTCTCATAATCACTAACTGTTAAGACAACAGTAAATACATGCTTCATCTTTTCATTCAAGTGATTTGACATTCTTTGTCCAGAAGAATCAACTCCTAGGCAGGTATCTTGGAATCTGAGCACAGACTTTGCCCTCTCAGACATCATAGGCAAAACTGAAATACACACCAAAAATGAAACTGAAAACTACATATAGAAAAGCATGGTGGCAATGTGATAAAGAAACTGTTTTGAAAAGCTCCCCCACTGCTACATTCTAGTCAATTGAACAAATATTTTCTCAGCACTAGAACCATTGTCTCAAAAGTAGCAATTCCTTATCTAAAATGTTAGAAATTTGCTCAGCTTACACCATCTGACCTTTTACTCCCTGCTTAAGAAATGAAGAGTCTTGACAAGAACCCGAATTGCTTTTTGTTATCAGTATAAAATGAATGACTGCAAATATCTAAGGACTGAAGTCTAAATCCCTCCTCATTTTTGCACTACACACAGAATGAAAAATATCCATGGATGAGTAGTAAGAATTGAATTAAAGTCTAAAATAATACAAGGGATAAATTTTGGGTGTGATTCCAAATGATATCTTTTTTAATAGGTACTCAACAACCAGCATTTGCCATTCTACAAGTCTTCTGGGTAATGTTGCAAGTAAAAATGCCTAAGGCATACAAGGTACTATTGAGTCTGTTGTGCTTCCACAAGGGGATGAAAACAGCTAATTGCACTGCTACTACTCAATTTAATGCTGAGGACAAAACTAATTTAAGTCTTGTGTTAACTGGAGCTGGAATCAGTGCATGAGTTGAAAGTTCTCTCGATTCCAAGCCTATCACAACCATAACATGTGCCATTAAAAATGGCATTCCAATTCTTTTTAGTTAATATACTGCTGAAAATATTATTTCTAAGACAACTCATTGCTGTTGATGGTTGTATCAAATATATATCTAGTCAACACTTCTGGTACTCTTTTTTCTTCTGCTCATAGAGGTGCTTTATAGAGTGAATTTTTTTCTATTATTTAGGAAGAAATGCACTGCCAGTTTTTCATTAAAAGCAAACAAAAGCAATTATCCAATATTTAAGAGATTTAAAGCTCTTCAAAAGAACAAAAAAAAAGCATTTAAAAAAGTTTTAGTAAACAAAGTATGTTTTAGTGGTAGAAAAAAAGTACCAACATAAGACAACTGCAATCACCTATCTTAGAAACAATATATCAATGGCTGCCCATTTTCCCTTCTATGAATCCTGACTCATTCTAGTCATTTCACAGAACGTACAGAGGATCTGAGGTCATCTGTGCAAAGCCTGAAATTTGGACTCCCTGCTGACCCCACCAAAAGAAATTTCAGTGTTAACTTGTATGTCCATATAGATCTGATTAAAATTGAAAGGACTCATAGTAACTGGATAAAATTTGATCAAAAATCACTTTTCACCATGGGGCTTTGACAACATTGTGAAGGGAAGAGAGTAATGAACATGTTTTTTAAAAAATTAGCTGAAGCCATGGTTAATTGCTATCTTCTTATTTACTTTCAGATAAGATGTTTTTCT
The DNA here is from genome assembly GCF_019238085.1 of Lagopus leucura. NCBI lineage: Eukaryota > Metazoa > Chordata > Aves > Galliformes > Phasianidae > Lagopus > Lagopus leucura. Next base: position 43,171,044 of record NW_024962264.1, read on the forward strand.
AAAATATCTTTTTCAAGTGCTGTTCATCTTTAAAATAAACAGACTGTACTGGAAGTAGTATTAGAAAGAGCAAAAAATCCCATTAACGTCATTTTTATCCCTTTAAACTCTATTATTACCTACTAATGCAATCAGTAGGATGATGAGTATTTAAAGGCACAAATACCGTGGTGGTTGTTTTTAAATGTCTGATCACATTTAGGCAGTGACTCTCTCCAAAGGAGCTTGGTTCACTGTAATTAGAAGTTTTCTATGCTGTAGTTTACAGTTATGTACAGATGTAAAATGTCAAGCAGCTCCTAGGGATAAGAGCAAATATTTTGAGAAAAAAATTGATACATTTACTTCCTTAATTTAGTTCTCAAATTAATTATGTATTCAACTATTTATTTGATGCAGATTGCAATAGAATTATTCTTCATTTGAAGAACTGAGTTTTAACCTTCGCAAGATGGAAAACAACTCCTCCCACACCCCCCTTCCCAACATAAAGCTTTTGGTCAGAAACACTGAGGCATGAAATTGGAATAAAATTGTTGTGTCCACAGGCACGGTGCATGGTTAAACACAGGAAATTCTATTGATTACATATTTTTATTTGATTTTTGACACAAATATCTATTTTACTGTGCTTATTATTGTTTTACACAGTTGACCTCAAAATATTCAAGTAAGATTCCAATAGTTTCTTCATATCCTTATCAAACAAGCTTTCTGGTACTTTCCAGATTTTCTCATTGATAAACACCAGTAATCCAGACAAATACACGTCTAGATTTAGATTGGCTAGATTTAAAATTCCCTCAGAGTTAGCTCTATAAAATCTCTTATACGGGTTAACAATGAATTGTTAAGGACAGTACTAGTGAATCCACCATGCAAGAATTCCACCTTTATCTGTTTTTTTGTTCTTGTTTCATTTTCTTACACACATATAAAAGCTTTGTTAATTTTCTTAACCTTTCATTACTCTAAAGCAATGCTCTGACATCAATATCCACACTGAGCCTACCATAACATTACTTCTTTTACAAAGAGAATGATAACAACAATCATCAGTAACACTTTCTATTAGACATATTTTTCTCCTGAAGTTCAACAATAATCTGCAGCTAACAACTGAAGAAAAACATCAATTTTCAATGAATGATTCCTAGTAACTGATAGTCACTGCTGACAAGAGTTAGCTTCAAGATTAAGGTTGCAAATCTTCATCTGTTAGTACCACCCTGATGTATGTACTGACAGATTTTACTTCACTGCACAAGTAACAAAATATGTTAAAATGGGAAACTAATTAAAGGCATATACATATGGAAAAAGTGCATACCAGAGCTGCCATGGCCCAGCCAGTTTTGTTGTAGATGAATTCTAAATTATTTCTTCGTAGATACAACAATCCACCAACAAGAGATACCAGAAGAGCCAGAGCAATTGTACCAGAATAGTTTGGAGGCCTGAACACTCTAATCTGAAAAAGATAAATGCAAACATGCAGATCACAAATAAATTAATACACACAGAATACCTTATTACAGACAAACAATAAGCATCTGAAGTCTGGTATTAACAAAGATTAATCACTGAATGTATCCACGAATAAGAAGAAAAAATACTAGCTTCAGTAATAAGAGAACAGTTTTTAAGCACTAATGATTTGGAACTAATCTGAAAACTTAAATACACAATATTTCCATTCTTAACTCTTAAGAAAATTAAACTAACACATATAAAAATATATGTGTATATATATTGTAATAATTATAATTTTAAGCAAATATGCATGTTGTGTCTGAATTAGGAGCAGCTGCTTTGGATTTATTTTGTATGTTTTATTGCAAACACATACTACTTATTAAGAACTAATTATCACAATATCACCACTTTGTCTAGAAAAGACCACATATAATTTACACAGAAGAACAATCTTCAAACTGCAGCTACAATGAATACTACTTTTTTCTTTATATATATATATATTTTTTAAATGCTGTCAAGATTTCACGTTCAAGGGAAAAATAGGTATTAAGGAGAGATGACATTTATCATCTGCCTGTCTCAAACTACCAAGGTACATACATTTGGCTCCAACTTTTAAAATTGTTGACTTACATGAACATCTGTTCTGTCAGCTATCCATTTCGCTAGCTGTTCAGCCGCAAATCCGATTCTCTGCAGGTCAAATGTGTCAGCTCTCTTGGGTTTACCTTTTGGAGGAAAATGCATGAAAGTCGGAGCAGAGTTCATATTAAGCTATAAAACCAGGAAAAATAGCAAAAAAGTTAGTAACTTCAAACCTAAAAATGTTTATTTCTTATGTACCAGACAACATAACCATAACTAGTGTGAAAAACTGTATTTCCCTTCCCAAATAATAAGTTTGGGTTGTTTTTTGTTTTTTTTTTTTTTTTGGGGGGGGGGGGTTGTTTTTAGTACATCTTTATGCACAGTCCTGTAAAAAGAGTGCTCAGTGCATTTCTTGCTATTTTCTTCTGGTAGAGCCGTTGGGATGTTTCATGGTTCAGAGTATTGTACCTGCAAGCTTTTCTGAGTATGAGTATCTTATGCTTTATAGTTCCCACGCACTCTAAGAGCTTCCCTGTAATTAGTAAAACAGAGACCTCATCCCCCTCCTTGTAATTAGTAAAACAGAGACCTCATCTCCCTCCTTGTAATTAGTAGAATATAGACCTTATCTCCCTCCAATCACTTAAAGAACATTAGGTTGAAATTCAAAGGAAAACATGTTTAAAAGAGATTGACATTGTTTCTCTTCCCTAGCTGTCACCAATCCAAAGTTATCTAGACTAAACTACTCATCTACACCTCCACTGGCTTGATGACAGACAACCCTACAATGATTAGTCTTGTTTGAATTCCAAATGGCTTACATAACCTTACGTAACTGCCTTAGGTAACATAACTTTCTCTACACATCACACAAATGTTTATTCACACGTTGACGTCACTGGAACCACTTCCTATGTATCAATTTTGGACATTTGTTTACATATACAGCAATAGATTTCAGATTTCTTATAATTAAAATAAATAAAAGCCAGTATTCTTTTCTCTCAGTATTCTATATTCTATTCTCTCGGTATTCACCATATTCTGCAGCTATACTTTGTACAAAGGGAAAAAAAAATCAAGTAAGATAAACAAATAGATTTATATTTGCTACTTTATATTCACATTTTTACTTCAGCTTTGCTAGGTGACACAGGATATTATAGTTTTACTATATAACATTCCTCCACAGTTAGTCCATCTCAGAGCAAAAAAACCAAAACACTTGATAAAAATATTAAAGTTAGATAAAATGATGCAATACGAAGATCTTTGAGTAACAAATGAAGAGTAATCTTGTTTGTTTCATTCCTGCAAAATGACTTCTATCACATTACCAAAACATTATCTAATGAAGTACAGAACTGATTCTATCATTAGAAATTACCTGCTACTTAAATATGTTTCATCTAAGTAAAAAACATCCCACTTCCTTAGTGAACTAATATCTAAACAAAAATATCCTTAGAAAGGATAAGAGAGCTGTTGTGAAATAGTTTAACACAATACTATACACAACGCTATAGCAGTACTGCTTTGCATACATATGCACAAGGTCAGAATTATTCCAAAATTCATGTTAAAAGTCATTGGTAATTAGTGTCCCTTGTGCTTAACACTGAATTTCTCAGAAGCAGCTGTAAAACTTACACATTTTATCTAATTTGGCATAACTTTTATGTGACTTTAAATACACATAATCTGAAATAAGCTTTAGCTGTTCTCTTCTACATAAGGAAAAAGTTGGACCAGACTATTCTGATATGCACTGGTGACTTAAGGCAAGATTAAACAGTATATTTTGTATTATTGTAGCTATATGTATATGATAATGTAAAATTATATTTTTAAAGGTTATTTCAAAATTAATAAAGCAAAATGTAAACCATTGACAAACATACTTAACAGAACATATTCCAAAATGTCTATTGGAAGCAAAAATATTAGTAAAAATTAGTAAAAAATACAGTAATTAAACTTTCAAAAGTATTAAATTTTTGAAAATTAAATATTAGAGATTTTCCCTGAAAACTTTATTCAAAATGGAGAGCTTCAAAACTTGGTACTCTTCGTAATCTCCACTTTTAGCCTCATTCAACAGATAAATATCAAACAGAATATCAGTGCAGAAATTAGCAACATTTTCCAGGAATGTGTTTTTTCTTGACTACTCAATTTAAAAGGGAACTTCAGAACTACTCTCCAGGAACAGATTCCTCACTCTTCACAGTCAATACAGAAAACCAAAAGTCTATTTTATTTTGCCTGAAGAACTTCCAGTCAAAGAGTTCTAAATTTGAAGAATATTTTCTCATATAAAGTGAATGGAAAGTCTTAAAATGCTTTTTTGCCCTAAAGGAAATTTTTAAATACAAATGTTTTTTGTATTACATTTAACCCCAGAACACATTAACAATGGGCTGATTAAATTTTGTGTATGTATCAGTTAATTTATATAATGAACATATAATAAATACTATGAACCACGCTTGGAAAATACCAAAAGTAGCTACTTGCATAAGTAGCCCTTGTTAAAGTCACAGAAATTCCAGCATCCGTTATTTGTAACTAGAATGAATTTGCACATGAAGCGCATACAGAGGCATGTATCTAAGGAAATAATTGCTTTCTAGTATCCATTCATTAGCAAATAATGTTAAGAATGTTTTACAATATGCAGCATTTACCTGCTGAAAAACATCCGCCCCTTCATCATAATCCACTATTGTGAAAAACAGCTTGTTTGAAAAAGCAGACGAATAGCGCCAGGAATTAGCCAGAACTTGATATTCTTCATTAGCTTGCCTAAAAGAAACAAGCATACATCCATGTGGCATTCACTTGCAAAAGAGACACTCTATCCAGCTGCAGCAGTTAAATTAATTATTCTTGCAATATCACTCTCAACGTCCACGTTATCAATTTTAAAAGAAGTCTTGGCTCATAATGCATCTGTGTTTCATACTTGCCTTCTCTAAATTACAAAGTTTTAAGTCAAACTAAAAGCAGAAACATTTCATATGTTAATCTTTTTCACATTTAAAAGCCTCAGAAAACACAAAAGCCTTAGGAGTGGCCTTAGTGGCAAGCATCACCGAAATCTGCAAGCATGTCTATGCATGGAGACACTTACATGGTCCTCGAGTACAATACCAGGATTTACTTGAGGAAGAGGAAATGGGAATACTGAAATCAGTGGAAAAATTACGCAGAAATGTGACTGCAGTATTATTTCAAAAATACCAAATGCATAGAAAAAGCTCTGGAAAAAAAATAATCTATCCCTATTCACTATGCCAAAAAAACTGTTAAACACTGGGGAAGCAATTAAACTGACAGGAGGTTTGTAAGTAACAGAAAAATGCTCAAGATTATTTCTAGAAAACATGTTTTGGAAGTGATAAAGGATAGTTTTCCACAATGTAACAGCGTTACATAATGCTTTCCATCATCATTACAAAGTCATTTTTATTACTACTTGTATTTGTAAGAAAGGCTTCTATTGGCTTTTCTCACAGCTCTGTATTTAAGGTTGTTTCTGTTTTAGTTTGATTGCTTCATTAGTTTTAAACCTGGTCATGTCTGCACTGAGAAGAAAATAAAAGAAACACTGGGAATCCTTATCCACAGGGAAGAGCCGTAAAACAACAGACAGAAACATAAAAAGAATTCTTCCACAGGATAAATCCATATCAACAAATAATTCAATAAAAAGGAAAGGAAAACAACCTGGAAGTATCCCTGCAATACTTTCGTCTTTACATATGCTCCTTCACTAGTTACTTTCATTTTAGTGATTAATCTTATTAATTGCGTCTGTTGCAGACCTCAAACCAACACTCCAATATTTGGCAACTTTTATTTGCATATGGTTAGATGCAAAAGCAGTATAAAGGTATCCTGCAGCTTTTCTCAAAATGGTAGTCTAATATTTTCCACATGTATGATGGCAAAGAATATCTTTTAATTAAAAACCGTAGCTTCAAGACAGAAACTCTGCACTGAACACAAAAATATCATTTTTTGAGAGTGAAGAGGAAGAAGACTATAGGTGTTGTAAAAAACTACCTTTCACTCCCGTTTCTTCTTAACTGAGACCAGCCTTAAGCACGATATATATTACACACAACTCCAGTGGAATTCTCTTGTATTTAGGAATAAATTTTTGTTGTATAAAATGTATCATGAAAAAAATCTCCAACCCTTAAAAAATAAATCTTACAAAACACAACTCAACTTTCACACTTACTGATTGAATACAACTTGCAACTTAAGACAATTATTCAACAGGTTAAATTTGCAATTACAATAATGGATCATGTACTGGATTGGTTGCTTCTAGAACCACATATCAACATTAAGCAGACTAACATGTTCACTGTCATCCTGAAGAGGGCAGTCAGACAACATCAAAGGAATGCTGTAAAATCAAGTCGTATCTGTAGGGCATTGTTCCGTTAAACCTGCTATATTAAAGCAGGACCATTTTCATTATAAGAACAAGATAAAAATCACTTCATCTTCATGCTAGCATTCTTCTTAGTCTACTCTTAACTTGAGAATAAACTATTTCTGGGAAATCTGGATACTCCAATTATGCCTCTACTGTTTGACAACAGCCTCTTGTTCCCCTTGATCATCATGTATTTTTTCATCTTTACGTTAAACTATTTTGAAAAATACATGATTGGTAAAATACACCTTCAGAAAGTAATATTTTGCAAAAAGTTTTCTTAAATTTTCTGTGAGAGCATACAAATGTTCTATAACAAAGCACTGAAGATAGCAAAGCATTCTGCAGTTCACCCTCATAGCAGCTCTTAGACAGCGTGGAAGGGGGAGACTGCAAGTAGGAGCGGTAAGAATACAGAGTTACGGAATTACTACTGAAGAACACCCTATGATTACTATATTAAATTACAAAAAATACATTCTCTGTATCACTTCCAAGATATACACTGCTGATGCAACAAATTGCATTAATAATTTTTGAAGTGTTTGTTATTCCTTTTTAAATGCAATATTAGTGTAAGCCCTTGAACGTAAAAAATTCGACCTCCAATTAACACCAGTTAATATCAACTCCGTCACCATTTATCTACTTGCCTACCCCAACCATTAGTTAATAACAACTCTATCATTTGTTTACATTAAGTAACATCAATTGTATAAAATTATTATAATAGTATGAAATTATTCTAGTATGAAATCATTATAAGTGTGAAACACTTCACACATTCATTGTATGAAATTATTATCATTATAAATTACATAAAATACTCTACAGACATACAGCAAGACCACACTTGGGATGAACTCATCAATAATGTTAGCTCTGTTAAGTTTGACCAGAATTTTCTTAGGGAAGATTTAAATGATATTGCTGCTAGTCACCTCTTAATTTTATAATAATGGGTAGCAACTTAGAAACTCGCAATGCCAGCAGTAATACTACCAAACTTTTAGAAAATAGTTAACAGATCAAAATGAATTTTTTCTACTAGGTATATTCAACACACTGAAAAGAAAGATGCTAAGCAAATGCTCTACAAAATTTCTTACATTACTAAGTACATTACTAAGTACATTACTTACATTATTAAGTACTGTTGTATTACACTCATTAGATATTAGAAGTTTTATTTAGGAAGATTCATTATGTAGGTGTCTATGGCAGATAATGGCATTTGTGTAGTTTGAGTTATATTAAATTTGATTAATTTTACTCAATTAGCCCAGCGTTATAATATGGAAAGCACAAGGGGAATGTTCTTGAAGGAATAAAATAGAGTGTGGAATTATTTGCCAAAGAAAGCAGTAGAAACATTATTTTTTGGCACACCATGGACTGTAAAAAACATTAAAGAACGTACAATTGCCAAAGAATGGACTAGCAAGTGACCTACAAGTTCTTACCCATCTGCTTAAGTAAACTGTGATCAATACAGTAATTTAAGTCCAAAGCAACTCTTGTATATTATTTGGAATTGCTTCCACTAAAAGAAGAGAGGAAGTTGCTAAAAACATACTTTAACTACTGCTACTTAGTATAAAGATAACAAATTCAGAATATTTATTTGCCTCTATGTTTTTATTTACAGTGACTCAGTTTCATGAAAGAACCTACCACTATGTCCAGAATATTCCCCACACAGCACAACATGATACAGTATGAATAGTAGTTAAAAACTGCGCTATGACATCTAAATATTAGTAACAACAGAAAGGTAGTTTAAATCCGTGCTGTTCTAAACACAGCATTCCAATAGGTCCAATATTCTGCAGATAAAAGGATATGCCAAGATCATATTTTATAGAATCTGAGAAGTGGAAAGCAAAAACAACAACTAGACTAAGGATTCTCTCTCAAAAATGAGTAGTATCCTGGAAAACAGGACTCACCCATAGTTCTAGTGATAGAACAAGAGGAAATGGTTTTAAATTAAAAGAAGGGAGATTTAGATTACATACTAAGAGTTTAGATATTACTCAGAAGACGGTAAGGCACTGGAGCAGGTTGCCCAGTAAACTGTGGATGCCCTATCTCTGTAGGCATTCAAGGTTAGGTTAGACGAGGTTCTGGGCAGCCTAATCTAATGGGTGGCAATCCTGCCCACAGCAGGGGGTTGGAAGTAGATGATCTTTAACGTCACTTCCAATCCAAGCTATTCTATGATTCTATAAAGACTAGAAAAACAAATGTACATAGAGCTTTCAGTGACTCCTTCCATGCCCCCTGTTCCTTTTCTGAACGAGAGTTCAAAAGATAATTCTTTCTCAGGACAGCTAAGACACATAGCAATGATTTTCTCACTATTTCTTTTTTTGCTCTTGATCAACCAGCAGAACACTGAGAGGCAGATGGAGAGATCCTCTCTTTTTCTTTTTAGTAACATCTTCTTGACCAACATTTATTTTATTTTTTTTTTAGTTTTTAGTTTTAACTGCTGATCTGTTTGATTGGCTACTTAAAAACAGTACTCTGATATTTTCTAGAGCAGTGAGACTAATAGATTTCCTTTCTTTTCTACATAAAAAAAAAACAACCTCTTAGATGTCTCTCACTGATAGGATGAATGATAATAAAAATATCCGGCCTCTGTTCTTCAGTATACTTTGCCATTTCTTTCTGTACATTGTAAGTTAACAGCAGAAGACAGCTAAATTTAAGAATCCTTTATAAAGCACACATTAAATTAAGCTCAGCTCCTAATGACACACAAAATACACGCTGAATTATAGCTTGCCTATTACAATTCTGAAACAAATGCAAAAAAAAAAAAAATTTGACTTGGAGATCATTCAGAAAGCAGCGGGCTTTCTGAAGCAGCTACAAGCTTCCCCTAAAAGATACAAATAATCATTTCTTATATAATTGAGCCTAGTCACTCAAAATGCAACAAGTCTTTAAAAAGGATGTTCCACACCTGCAAAACATCGATTATACAGTTTTATAAATTACGTAAAAATACATGTATATACTTCTACACTCACACACCTATTTATAGATACATATGCAACTTCATCTAATGGAGTAAACACTGCACCTTTCAGTGCAATGCAACTTCCAAAGTTTTTAAAAACACAATAGTCTGGTCAACACACAAAGAAAAAAAAATCACTGGCTACACGAGCTTCTCTCCATTACTGGTCATTTCAGGCTCCTCCTTCCTAAGCACAACCACCAGAAAACTGTTTGGCAAATGTTTCATTCAGATGATCACCAGATCACTCTGTCTCAAAGATGATAAACTTGCTGTTCATTACCTTTTCAGAAATGCCTGCAAGTTAATCTCTTTTGGACACAGAATAAATCAATATTGCAGACTTATAATTCTGACATAATAATAAATTATAATTTTAAATAATTTTAAATAAATAATAATTTTAAATGTATACATTTAAAATATTTTAAGAGACAAATGAAAAAATTATAAGCAAATCAAGAAAAATTTCGTAAAGAGAAAGCATTAAATGCAACAATATGATGTGTATCAGGTACAAAGAAGCCAAGCACTGCTTGAATATTTAAGTTTCATAAAATTGACAAGTTAAGAAAGAATCATTCAATATATATATTTTTTCCATTTGACCCTTCCTTAAGCTGATGCATCACATCATGTACTTATTTCCTGCAGGAATGAAAAATGCTTCTCATTCCACTAGTACTAAAGATCTAAGTACTAAGATGTTAAGTAACTTTTGCTACAGAACAGGTATAAAATAGGCATTATGTTTGGATTTTAATGAAGAAGATCAGCTACTTTGACTGAAAGGTTAATTTTTACACACAAGTTTCATCCAAACTTTAGAAGTCCAAAGGATTCTTTTGTATGCAGCACTTTAGGTTGGTATTGTTTCCGCATGCTTTCACACACCTGTAACTGTTATGGGACTGATGAGATAATGTCTTCTCCTCTGCACATGGAAAAGTAACTTTTATTTTCTGAGATGAAAAGGGTAATTTCCCCACATTCAGGTTCTTAATATACAGATTAACAAAGAGTTTTAAGATTTGGTTAAGATCATTCAAAGAAGTTCCATCCAAAATTTGGAACATTTCTGGTGTTTAAAAGGAAGGAAAAGCATCTTCCTTAATACCTTCTAGACAACGACCAAACTACTTTACTTCAGAATGGACAGACAGTAATCCTTAGCCTAGTAGAGAACATGATCACCAAACTGATTTTACATTCACTCTCAAAGTGTGCCGAAGGTGATGCTAAGTTTTGTGCAGAAAGAAGTTACCTCTCCATCACAGTCATACAGTAGCACACTCATTCAAAACACTTGCAAGGTAAGTCATACAAATTTTACTCTAAACCTGGGCTCATTCTGACTTCATTGATTTGGCTATATTTAGAAATTTTAATCAGGTATATGAAGGTATACCTGGGTATAGGTTATTTTAATACAGTAGGATATACAACCTCTTATGGTTTCAGATATGCAGATCTGCAATGGCCTGCTCTGACAATCAGCTTCCATTCATTTCTCCAAAACAGGAGCACGTCATCCACCACTGCTCCCCTACTTGTTATTAATCTTATTTTCCTTTTTGCATAATGCTGTATTATTCATATTTAGCTTTTGAGGTAGCTTCAAGCAGCAGCAGTACAGTACATTTCCTTTCAAAAATATCATTCTTTAGAAACTGGACACTTACATGAGATACTGAAACGTCAAATCTAGCCGAAGAGAAAAGACACTACTCCCCCGCACCCCCCCTTTTTTTTTTTTTTTTTTAGAAAAGGTAATTAAATGGTGTGTAATTTTTAGGGAGAAAATGCACTAATTCTTGGGACAGTTATTCAAAGATTACATGTGTTATATTCTCAATACAACACTGGTTTTTTTGTATGCAGTTGTTTCAAAAATATTATGAAGAGGAAGAGTTAACTTAAATCTTGGACAGAAGCATCTTCACAGAACACTACAGCTTTACTTAAAAATCTATTTTTCCTTTAGGCAAACTGGCTACTGAATAACTAACAATAAAATAACGCATGCGTTTCAGTTCTATATATCTTATCAGTGTTCCTGCACATTAATTAGCCATTGATTTGAAAATGTCGATTTTCCTGATAATGGTTTTATGTGCACTATGATCAACCTCATTAAATTCCTTTTTTTCCACATGAAAGAGAGGATCTCAGCTTCACAATTATTTAAATAGTCCCAACTGAAAGCAGTGATGTTGATTTTTTCTCCTAGACTGGTATATTACAGGATAAAGATTATGAGCAAAATTAACTTCATTAAACAATATGCAGTTCTAAGCAAAATTAACTTCCTTAATAACAGCAATATTTATGCTGTTTTCACATCTTGCAAAAAAACTGTACATTACACAGGGAATGAATTTGCTACTACCATTATGATGATAAATAGACTGATCCCTTTTAAAACTTAACTCCTGTACTTTTATCTACCTGTTAAGAAAATAAATAGCAATTGAAAATATGATAAACTTTCAACACCCATTTCATCTCCTAAAGCTGAACTCTGGCAACACAAAGAACAAACAATAGCCACCATGCATAGGAAGTGGAAAATAATATTCCTTTGACTTAGGAATGTTGGACAGCTTCAGTACCTACACTTTCTCCTTGAGAGTTCAGAGTTCATGGTGAACTCATAGGAATGCAATCAACACCAATTAAAAAAAAATTCTATGACAAAGTTCAAGAAAAAATATGGAACTATAGGTTTACATCTTACAACCCCACTCAAGTTGAAGTTTCTATTTTAAGAATTGCATTCTATCACCTAACAAAAGCAACAAGCTATTTACCACATTTATCAACTTAAATTTCTTAAATGTGTGTTGTTATTTTTTTCTGCAGTATACATTTTATTCAACTGTAATAAAAAAAAACACTGAGTAAACTTCTGAAAATTGTCATATAGATTAAAAAGAAGTTGAAAAAGATGCTGCAAAAAACACATGAGGCTGTTAAACAGTAAATATCCACCCCAAGCAAAAAACAACCCTACACATACTGAACAATGATTAAAACATTCACTTGAAAACTGAGGTGAGAAAGATGGAAAAAAATCAGTAAGGTATAAATTACCTGCAAACAGAGCACTGCCGCTGTGGCTGGAGAGCAGTGAACATCACTATCACGGAGTAGTTACGAGGTGGAGCCTTCACAAATCTTCGAAATTTGTCTCCATTCATGCGGATGACTGAGCGCCTTGAGCTCCACTCCATTAGCTGTTCCACCTTCTCAGCCAGAAGATTCTGTAATTGAGGACAGAGAAGAGGAATGTTTAAGTTTAAACTTGAAGCACTCTGTGACTACATTCTAGTTTTGCATTCCCTGAGCACCTACTGACTTAAGCTGGAAGTTAGGAGGCAACTCTATAGCATAGTTTATCCTTGCATGTAGACCAGTAGATCACAAGCCTCTTAAAACAAATGTTTGTTCTTTTAAGAGAAATGATACATAAAATGAAATCAGACATACAGCTTGTTATTTAGACAAACGAGTAAAGCAAGTATGACTAAAGGTAGGACACCAGTATGGCAGTTAAATTCCATGTAGCTTTAGAAAATGAAACATTTTAGCATGTACTCTATTCAGTAAAAATCAACTTAGAGGAAGATAATATTATAATGAAAGATAAATCTGCTATGGAAAGAAAAAATAGATGAGAAAACTGGATAATATGACTTACAGAGAAGCTGAGTGCTGCAGGAGGGTTGGAAGGACAGAAAGATAAACAGAAATGGAAACAAGGTGAAGGGGCAGCAAGCAAGAGAGAAACTGAGGTCAGAAAATTGGAAAATGAGAGACCTATGACAAAGCAAGCATGAGTTGGCAGTAGGCAGAGAAACTAATGAGGAGCTGGAAAAAAGAGAATGTGATGACAGGTATGACAAAGATGACCGCAAATACTGCGCAAGAACTGTCCAAGGAGATGAGGTTAATAAATAGGTTGTTAAATAAATAAATGGTAAAATCAGTATAAAAATCAGTAAGGCTATTTTGATCACCAATATACATACAAGGGCTGCTCCAAAATTAACACCTCCTATTATGTTGGCCCATGATGTCAGAGGCAGACGTTAGTGGTATAGCATAAGAGGTTGAACATTATAATCAATATTCTATTACATTTTGTCGCCATGCAATTGATGGCAACAGAGAAGCAGTTTGACAAAACGGCATCTGACATGGAAGTGCATATGAAATAAAGGTATGCTGCTGAATTCCTCCATGCAAAAAACAAAACAAAACAAAAAAACACCAATTAACATTTATCAATGCTTGATGAATGTGTATGGAGACCAAACAGCGGATATGAGCACAGTGAGATGCTTCAGCAGTGGTAACAATGACATGAAAGACAAGTAAAATTCCAGATGACCATGCAGATTTTTACAAGCTCTGCATGAAGGCTCTCGTTTATCATTTGTGAAAACTCATAGTTAATGGTGGTAACTATGCTGAAAAATAATGTTCTGTAGCTGAAAATTTGCTCTATCAAACATTGATATTGTGCTCTTTGTCTGTTGTCTGTTTCTATGGAAATAAAAAGGTGGCATTACTTCCAGAATGACCTATGTATATGAGTGGAAGATTGAAGTACTAGGGTTACCAGAAAATTACACCATCCTTCTTATTATCTTACTATCTAATACTTATCCTAAGCATTAGAAAAGATGGCTCTTGCACAGCTTTTTATAAGACACAAACAGTAATCAGAAGTTTCAAGTTTAAAAGAAGATCTGATCAGCATAAGTCATAAATAGTTTTGAAACAGTTATTGTCCCTACTAAGCCTAAAAATAATCCTTTGAAATTTCATTGACATTCATTTACTTTGGTTGATATATCTATAACTATCAATCTGAATGGGAGATTACAACTGTGTATCAGGAGAACACCAATGAAAGAATTAATTCTAGAACTTTTCTTCTGCTAAAAGACTTACTAGTTTTTTGGTAGTTTAACTTCAAAAAGTTATTATGAGACGTATTTTAAAAAGAAATCAAAACAAACAAACCCAACAGGAAACAGACTTTTTCTCAATGCACCAGATAAAAAAAAAAAACTACCAAACAAACCTAGTAAATTTACCACACTAGGCAGCCAAGCTAGTACTTCAGGAATATGAAGCTATCAGGTACCATTTTACTACTTGCTTCCTTGGATTCTGAACAATATACTTATTCCAAATATAAAACTATCATTTAATAGATGGTGGATAACTGCATACATCATAAAACTTCTTCTATAGACCAGATTACCAAATCTTAGGTCATTGACTGCACTTTATTATTCTACCATGTTTAAAAGCCACTTCTATTCCAGAAAGTCTACTCTTGCAGAATTATTAATAGGAAAGATCTTCTAGAGTAGCTCTAAACTTCACAATCAAATCTGTGGAATGTACTATATTTTAAGGCCTTCTGGTTTATAACATTGTGTAAATGGTTGAAAGTCTGATACTGTTCTGCCATTTACAAGATCTTTGCACAACGAATGCTGCTTATCTCATTCAATAATAAAAGAAATACATCTAGTGTTAAATGAGCTTCTGCTGTAGTGATGCATTTTACTTTGAAGTTGAGTATCAATTTTCAAGAAATATGGCAGATTTCAGCATTACAACTGTTTTAAATTAGTATCAAAAAGGTATCCACTTCTTAGTATGCTCTGAAAATGAGCAGTCTATTCAAAGGGAAACAAATGTATGTTTTCAATGCTGAAGATGGCAGGCTGGATTTAGAGATTTCACAATCGAGAATGTACCTTAGATATTTTTCTAAGAAAACTGAGTTTTTAAAATAAACTTGTATAAAAATAAGAGAAAATAGTTGTCGAACAAAAGCATGACTGAGTTGTATCTCCAGAAAAAAAAAAAAAACAAAAAAAAAAAAACAAACAAACAAACAAAACTTCTGCATAAAATAACAGTTGAAAAGAGAAAGGAAAAAAAAACTTGATAGGAAAAAAACTCTATTGATACACAGGAAGGCACTGTCAGAAAATAAAATGAAGGTGATCTATCTAAAATTATTCTTGCACAGAAAATAAAGATATCCTTCAGCATAATTCTGTCCCCAGTTACCATCAAACCACACAAGTACAAAAACTGTCAACCAAGTGAATCACCCTGAGGCTTCTGAACTTCTGCAGATGTGTTAGTAACTCACCTCTTTGCACCTGGCTAACTTTCCTGTTTGCCAGAATCCTTCACATCCCCAGATAAAAGAACATGATTAAATCCAATTCACTCATGAATCTAATGAGATTCAAAAAGGCCTCATGCAAAGTGTTGCACTTGGGTTGGAGTATAAGCGTACAGACTGGGAGAAAAACTCATTGAGAGCAGCCTTATCTTGGGGGTCTTGACAGATGAGAAGCTGGACACAAGCCAGGAGTGCACACTTGTAGTCCTGAAGGCAAACAGTATCCTGGGCTGCATCAAAAGAGGGTTGGCCAGCAGAGAGAGGGAGGTGATTGTATCCTTCTGCTCTGCCCTTGTGAGGCCCCAGCTGGAGAACTGCATCCAGGCCTGGTGCCCCCAAGCACAAGAAATATGCAGACCTGTTGAAGCAGGTCCAGAAGATGGCCACAAAGATTATCAGAAGACTGGAGCACCTCTTCTATGAAGAAAGGCTAAAGGAGCTGGTCTTGTCCAGCTTGGAGAAGGGTCTGAAATCTCACTGTGGCCTTCCAATACTTGAGAGGAGCTTATAAACAGGAGGGAGTTCAATATTTCACACAGGTTGATAGGACTACTAGGACGAGGAAGAATGGCTTTAAACCAAAACAGAGGAGATTTAGATTAGTCATTAAGAAGAATATTTTTACTTGGAGAATGTTGAGGCACAGGCTTCTCAGAGAAGCTGTGGATGCACAATCCCTGGAGATGCTCAAGGCCAGATTGGATGGGGCCATGGGCAGCCTATCTGCTGAGTAACAGCCCTACCTATGGCAGGGGATTGGAACTGGGTCATCTTTAAGGTCCCTAAGACCCTATAATTCTCTAGACAAAACTCATCTAGTGATGACTTAGATATAGGAACAATTGTTACTCATTACTGAGAAAACCACAGATAGTAACTCAATTTTTGCTCCTTTCTGTTCCATACAAAGACCCTGTGCTTGCTTAAGCTTATCTATTTGCAGAGTTGCTATAAATATTTACCAGTTAATTTACCAGCTTTATGCTGATGATTCAATTGGACTATTTTAGTTGAAAACACTGGGGAAAACAAACAAACAAACAAACAAACAAAAACCACATGAATCTGAGGAAGGGAAATTTCTGCTTTAAGCAGAAACAACTTGGAATTTTGTTCCTGCAAACAGCTACACAGCGTTTTTAAATCAATGGATTTAAAGGCAGCTCTGTATCACTTATCTATTTTCATTAGCTTATACCCCCTCTGCACAGAAATAGAATATGTAAGACATGTGGAAACAACATAAATGCTAAGTGTAAAACCAAAACAATAATATTGCTTCCATTCTTACACTCTTTTGAAATGAATGCAAATATAAAGCACAACATTTTTTCAAAACTAAATAACTCTTAAAAACATAATTGAGAAAAATCAAAATACAGAAACTTTCTGAAGCAACGACACTTTTTTTTTTTATTTAAGACAGGGATTTTTCAATGAAGAGATCACCTATGAAAATAATTTTTGTTGCTTCAGTAGAGGCAGAGTAATTAATGTTTTGGCCTTAATCCTATTAGCCAGGAGAACAGTCTCTACTGAAATTAGATTCTTGGAAAAACAATTCTACATAATTCTGCTTTTGTCCCTATGGCTAACAAAGGAATTTTCCATGTTTCCATGTTGTCTGTATCACTGAAGCAAGAATAAAACCAAAGTGTACAGTTACCGTTCCTCTGTTTTAAATCTCAGTTTCCACTGATGTGATGAAACACCAATGCTACCTATCAGAACTGAAGGCAAGCTGTAGCAAGTTATAAGAAGATGCTGGCAGGCTTGGCTTCTGGCAGCTGCAGCTGATTAGAAGCCTCCAACAATTCCCGGCTGGGGACTGCTTCCCAGCAATGTCTGTATCTCTTTCTTGCTTCTTAAATCAGTAGAGTCTGGCATCTACAAGCCTTCTTTTCAGTACTCTGTGACTAGAAGATTAGCAACTCTAAACAAAGCTTTACTCACTCATTCTCCATAAAAACAATGTCTATAAGATAAAGGATAAACAACAATAACCACAACCTGATATTTAAAGATGTTTACCCTCACTTGACTGTTAATCTTCCTTGGCTAAAACTTGTAAATTTCTCTAGACTCAGATAAAATCATTCATGGCTGGGGGAAAATAAATAACTGAATAATCAGATTTTCTAAGTGCTTTACATTGCATAAAATTTATTTTGAGTTCTTTCATCTTTAAATCTCCTTTGATTTACCTTGTCTTCAGTTAGAACATCACTGCATAGGTAATTTAAAAAGTGAAGTCCCAAAAATCCTACTCAATGCTTCAGTTTCTTAATTAGCCCAAATTAACCTCCTTTCATTTGGAAAGTACTGGCCTCCTTCAACTTTCAGAAGAGGTTTTAGCTTTGGAGTGCTCCTTCACTACTATTAGTCTTGTGAACATGGAAAACCTTAACTCTGGAAAGTTCAGGTCATGGTTTGTAAAACATGGAAAGTTAGGGTCATGGTCTGTAAAAGAAGATACCACTAGCATTAAGAAAAAGTCCTCAAAAATAATACTAAGAATTAGACAAGGCCTCAATCAACTATCACTAGTAAGGCAGAGACATCATTTAATAGCAAGCCATTTTATCTTTCCTGATGAAAAGTTCAAATTCAGTTGAGTAGCTCTAATTTCACAGTTTGAAGTATAAAAAAGCAAAAGTAGTGAATTTATAATTAAAAGTTATGTCCTGTACCAAAAGTAGTTTAAATGTTAACTACAGTTTTAAAGGACTCATAAATGTCTCTTAACCTGACATCTACCTTAAATTTCAACCTGTTGTAACATTTTTTACACTATTATTCTTAATGTAACAAGAAAAACTAGCTGTATTTATAAATACATTTCAGTTGTACATTGTATGAATAGTTAACTTCTCTAAAAACTTCTGATAAACAATCACAGACACGTAATTATTGGGTCCAATATGCTAATGGCAGAAAGACAGTGGAATTAACAGTACAAAGTGTCACTGCTTATTTAAAGTCATTCATTTCTCTGCTGTTGCTCACCTCATGCCAGCATATCTTGAACATACCCCAAATAGTTCATATAATTCACAAACCTTAACCAAAAAATACTTAATTAATTTTATGCAATTGTTTTATGCACTTTATTTCCACTTTTACATGAAAAAGTAAAATGACTACTTCTAAGACAAGAACTTTTCTGAAAAGAGATAAAAGTATTATTTCTATTTACAAAAAAGCCATAATCTAAACATAATAATGAGAACCCATGTAAGCTGGCACACTACAACTACTCAATATTATGCTCCACTGACTTGAAGTTGATATATTTGTGGTGGTTTAGATAGGATTTGCTTCTTCAAGTCAGACAACTGATTTTCAGCATTAGGCAAAATAGCCTAGATTTTGTGAGAATAAATGTAGTATGTCCTTTTAAGATCTAAGTAAATAAATCACTAGAGAAGTATAAGTATTGATGTTTTTAATTTTAGGCTACAAGACCCATTTCTAGCAATTAAAGAAAAAACCTTTTTAATTTCCTATTACATTTAGCTATCATCTGATAATTCTACAAGAAATTACATTAAGACACATTTTTTTTTTCCCTCAGTCAAAAATGCAGGCTAGAAAGTAACCTACATAACTGTTTTCATAGATTTATTTGACCTAGTGGATTTCCATAAATTTCTAGGAAGTACAACCCAAATTTGATAAGTTTCCAAAAACACAGGAAATTAATTCTTTTTTTTTTTTAATTTCATCATGTTCATAATTTTATTTTTCATGGATATAACTATTTATATAGTTCATCTAAAATAAATTTAGAAGTATTAATTATAGAGTATGATTCTAGTATTGTGAACAAGCACATATCCCTGTGGTGCTGCATTAAACTCTGCATTCATCTCTTTTTGAGTATACAGACCTACATAAGATGCCTTGTGCAACACAACTATAGACTTTTCTCCCTACTTTTTAATTCATGGTTGTTGTCATTGTTTTCCACAGTAAAAAGGTCATTAAAGACTCAATGAGAAATATCAGAAGGATGACTTACGAATTTGAGAGATGATACTAAAACAAAAGCATTTGCTAAACCTCATAGTATATCTTGTTTAGGTCACCTTTATACTTAAAGGATATTACACTTTGTACAGCACAATATAAGACAACCACAATTCTGAGACTAAATGCTGTACAGGAAGGCTTAACAAGTTCCATTCATTCTCACTGGAAAAGATTTAAAGGTGACCTAGCAAAAAATATTACAAAGTTTCTTGACTGTAGGACAGGGGTAAAAAAAAAAAAAAAAAAAAAAAACACCTGCAAAATATTAAAATTATGCAAAAAGTTAGAAACTAATTTAGATCTGCACCAATAGTTCAATTCACCTTACAAATGACTGTTTCATTCAGTATTTAGAACTCTTCAGATTCCTGGTAACTTGATATGGCTGATCTTTGTAGATAGGTAATCTTATGATTTTTAAACAGATGTTTTAGGTTAGTTCTCTGCACAACTGTAATTTCACAATATAAAACCTTTTAGTCCACAAACAAACCTCGCAGCTGTGGATCATCGAACACACATTAACATTCATTAGTCTGTCATTTTCAAATATTTGTGAATTGTAATCAAAACCAATGCTTAGCTAAAACAGCCTTTTACATTAATTTCTGCTAGTATTTCCAATAGTTTCAGGAATTCCTCCAAATATCCTCCAAGATCTTTCATCAAGTTCAATTTGCTGCAGAATTCTCCTCACAGTACTCATTAACCTGGCTGGTTATAATTCTCCAGTAGAGAATTATGAAGTAATTACTGGAAGTCATTTAATAACTATTACATAATTTGTGTACCTCTCTCTTGCTACAAAGAATATCAATTTCTACACTCTCCTAACATTGTGGGGTTTTTTTTGTTTCTTTCGTGTTTTTTTGTTTGTTTGTTTTTTTTCAAGAAAAATGAAGTAACTTTTGATCCTCTTCTTTTCCCTTCACGTCTTCAGCTTCTGGATAACCAGCATGCAGCCTTAATAAACTATCCTCATTATTGAAAGGAATGGCATGTGAGTACTAAAAGCAAAATCTGCCAAATCTTGTACAAAAACAAGGCAGAAGCCATTTCTTCTCCCCACCCGCCAATGTTTTTTTTTCTATTTTTTAAGGCTAACATCCTTGGAGTCTTTGAAAAAAATCATTGCAGTCTCTTTTAAGACTGTTTTAACAGCTATTCTCAAGCACTGTTTCTAAAAATAAACTGACTATTTATTCAAACAGTAATACATAGCCAAATGCTTCCCCATCAATTTTATTACGAATTCTCATATTTTATTGTATCTCTTTAAAATAGGAAAACTACTAATAAAATACATTGTTACAGAGCAAGCCATTAGAACCTGGTAATCCAGGATCTGTTTGTTCACATGTTCAAAAACAGTTCATGACAGAGAATGTATCTCATGTACTTTACAAACAAGAAGAAAAGACACTCTTGAAGAAAGCAGTAAGACCCTTAAAAAAAAGTCCTTTTCAGAATCATTTCTCCAATAATATTTTCTGTATCCATATCAGAAGAACTGGAAGAAGATAGAGAAAATCAACATGAAGTTGATTTTGATGCTACTTTGGAATGTAGTACAGGCAATTAGAAACAAGCTTTAAGCTTGAAGATCAAGAAAAGAGTTTGTATCCCTGGATTTCACCCTCCATGAAATGATGCTAGATTTTAAAAACCTGCCTGATTGTAGGTTAAGTTCACATTCCTAGAGCAATTTCAGAGAATTCCCAAACAGCTGAGGTTGGCAGGGGCTTCTGGATCCATCTATTCCAACCGCTGAACAAGCAAGGAGACCCACAGCAGGTGCTCAGTCTCACATCCAGGCAGCTTTTGGAGATCTACAAGGAGAAGACTCCACAGCTTCTTTCTACCATGGAAAGATCTGCTACAATGAAATCAAGTTTTACTTTAACAACAAAAAAAGCTTATTATAAACTTGTATCTACTGGAAAATCACTAACACTTCACAGTGAACTAGATTCTAAAGGAAGAATGGTAAGGGCATTCTATTAAAATAATTTAGCTTCAACAATCATTTAAATGAATGCACAGTGAACGATACAAATCAGAGATGTGTTGGCTCCATGAATTAAAAATTACAGTAATGGAGGGGAATGAAAGGACAGAAATTAAATTGTAGTAGGATACATAAGTGATGCTTAGTAATCAGAAATATACTGCTTGAACAAGAAAACAATGACAGCTCCATTAAACATGCCGTAATAATGTTGACGCAATCCATTTAATAATGAATGCAAGATTTATTTATTTTTTAATAGCTCCATCAAGGAATATAGCAGTGCTTCAACTTACTTTGTTACTATATAATGGGCATTTAAAATACAGACAATATTAAAGAACATGAAAACTTTTGAATAGGGCTGAATGACCTTTAACTAAATACATCTGCAGAATTCTTACAAAGAAGGTTTTCCACACAAGCACAGAAAGATCACTTAAGTTGATCTACAGGCCACAAAAAGCATCTGGTTGAAAAACATTCTGGGTATGAGCACATTGGCTACTTAATCTCTCAGAACTTATAAACAGAATAGGCAGAAGTCATAGATTACCAAGTGAATTCTCAAGTACCTATTCTCTATTGGCACCTTTATTTTTAATAAATGTTACCTTTCTTATTAGAACACGGGGAAATTAAGAAATAGAGTTAAATTTCTCACTTGCTTCTTCACAACACATTGAACAGTAAGAGAATTAAAAGGCAGATCTCAGAGCAAAGATGCAGTAAGAAGCAATAAATATTTCCCATCCTGAGTTAAGCATGCTAACTATTTTCTGCACAAATTAGTCTATGTACAAAATCAGAATATCAAAGCTTTTACTATGAAAGCTGTGATCAAACTGGTTTTCAAGCTTTAAAATAGAAAATTTAGTATTTTTATCAGAGATACTGAAACATCTTAATACCCACTACAGGTATCAGCTTCATTTTCTTCCTTAAAATTTGAGATGCCAAAAGCATTGAAAGAATACAGAAGTTTGAAAATTTCAGTAGCATCATAAATAATAGAAGTTCAGATTGCACAGCAAGCATAACTAATCAGGGTACAACCTGCAGATCACTGTAAATTGCAATGTGTTAAAACATTATCTAAGTGCAGTTGGACAAAGAATTCAGTGCACTGGCATATGATCAAATGTCTATTTTGGCTATGTTGACTTTCCTTCTCCTCAGAAGTCTACTATGTACTCGTCTGAATTGTTCAAGATATGGAGGTTACTCCTTGAGAACAGAAGAAAGACAAACTTTTGTTGCTCTTAAAAACTACACTAAATTAATTTGTTTTGTATCATAAGATTGCATATCCAATTTGAATTTTTGTTTAAAGAAACAGATAACTAATTACTAATATTTGTTCTTGTGCTTTTGAGCATGAGTTCTTTAATAATAGAGAAGAAAAGAAAAATAGAATTTAGTTTTTAGATAAAAATTAGTATTTTATCAGTGGTGGAATTTAAGGAGTTCCCCAAAGGTAAAAAATGACATGAGGAGGTATAACTGTAAAAGAAGAACAGACATATAACTAGAAATTAGCTTTCAGAACAATCAGATGAGTAAGTGAAGCACTTCCAGGTTGTTTTTTTTTCAAACTGTAAAACTAGACATCTCTGTCTCTGATTACGAGCAGGCACTCTGACCCATTCTCAAGTACAGTGAGCTCTTAACAGCAATTCCATCAGGTCAGGCCAAGCACCAGCCTAATCCACATAAATTTGTGGACTCCTACAAAACACTGCAGGAACTTGAGCACACATATCCTACTATATACTGTCCTGGTCCTCATCATTTGTATTTAAGGGACATGCTGAAATAGAAAATGCTATCTTCTTCGTCTTTAAAATAACTCCACAAAGGATAAGAACTGAAAAATTACTGAAGCCAAAGGCCATGTTATCTTTAAGGAACACATCCATATGTGTACAAATAAAATGTATGCAGTTTCCTCTGTTCTTGGTTAGCAGCTAAGAGAAAAGATACACTACAGCTAATTCAATTTATTATCTCACATTTAAATATTCTAGTTTAGAAATCTGCATTCTGTAATGTCAATATTAACGCGCTAGTTAACCACTTTACCTTCCAGCACTCATTCACTTTTCAATTCCCATTTAGCGTGCAATAAGAAATTCTAATAAAACAGGCATGGCAGAAACCTTGTTTTATAAACTCAGCAATGAGTAGAAGCAGTTTTCATGCAAAAGGTTCTCCTTTACAAAAGAGAAGGTCTGCAGTGCTGCACTTTTTCTCGATGTGATCCTACAGAAAATCACTTCACTACTTCCCCAACAAATGCTACTACAGTTTTTGCCATTACAATTAAATGGCAAAGTTAATCTAACTAGATCTCCATGGATCTAATTGCTGTTATAGAACAATCGTCTAAGCTCATATCTCCCTGTTAGAAAGATAAACCATAAAAATTGAAGCATAAACTGAAGCAGAGAACGCAGTTCTGATCTATTCATTGTTCTGATCTATTCATTTGCCAACTTAACATTACCAACATGACCTAAGTGGCAAGTTAATCAACTATGCAAAGATTAAGCGAGAAAAAAGTTTTTTGGGGCAGGAGGGTAAGTGAGGAATACCTTTAATAAAAGAACTGCTACTGGGAATGTTACAGATACCTAAAAAACAAAGGTAAAGGTAAATATGTTTAACATCAAAGTTGTTAAGTATTCACTGCTCATGCAGGAACATGAACCAAATTGCCTTATTGCAAGGAAAAACACCAATCAGGAACATTCACTTTGCATTGGTTGCAAAGCTTTAAACATAATCACCTAGGGAGATTTGAATTTCTTCTAGTCTTAAGAAATACGCCAAGGGGAGAGCAAAGATAACCCTGACTAACTCCATCCAATTTTAACCTGGCACAATTAATCATGGTGTTCAAGGGACCCAGGGTTTTAGATTTCACATCATGAACTTATTTCATGAACGATTATATTTCATGCTAATAAATACCTTTACCACAAAACTTTATTATTCATAGTCACAAAACGTACCCTCTAATATGAGGGGAAAAATGAAAAAAAAGAAATATGTAAATAATAGTATTACATACATGCACAGCCCTAAATAAAACTGTCAATTTATATAATAATTTTTCCTCCATAGACAGAAGATAATTGGCAGGGGGGTGAAGGGTGGGGTGGAGAGCAATCAAATACACCTCATTCTACCGCATCTAAAGATCAAGCATAAACAAAAAGGTTTACATCCAGATTTAAGAAATCCACAACGGACACTTCAACTCTTCCATACATTTTCACTGAACTAATACATCAGTGACCAAACAGAGGAGAAAAGAATTACCAAAAATTAGACGCAATTACTGTCCTAATCCCTACAGACACAAAGACTGAGAACACACTTTATCTCCATTTGACAGAGAGCTATCCTTTAACAAGAACACTATGTGATTTGCTGTCAACTTGCAGCTCTGAATAAAATTTAAAAATAAGTATGTAAGGCATTATTTTCCAATTTATTATCCTTGTGCATAAGTACTTATCTCCCTCTCCAAGAATTTAGTTCGTTTGAATTGAATTTGCTCTGCAGAATAATATATAGTTCCAGTAAAGAAATCATTTATAAAATGAACATTTAGTGTAAACAAAAATAAAAATTAAAAACAGCATTCTGGACTATATATACACACACAAAGTTAAATATGAAGGACTGAAACTATAGAATATTATTATCTAAATAAGTCTGCTTATACACAGAATCCAAGTAACACAAGCTACACTGAATTCACCTGTTTTCCTTACAATCTATTAGATTGGCCTACTGGGTTTGGACAAAGACCAACACTGTAACAGTTTTGTGGTACAATATGAGAAACAATATTTTTCTGAAAAAACATTTGTTAGAAATTATGTGCACATATGGGTCAAATGACAAATAAGTGTACAAAAATAAAAGTATTCAAAGATCCCATAAAATATGTAGGGGTATGTAGCCCAGATGGCTTTTTACTGCTCCTTCATAAAGGAAAAAAATAAATAACAGTAATCTGCATGCTACTAAGTCATTTTACATATCTACAGTTCTTCATTCAAGATAAGTTAACCTGTCATTGTAACACTAAAACAAAAGTTTGCACTTCTACATAAATACAAATACTCTCAATAAAGCACACCAAAGTTTCCACTTAAAAACCACAGCTAACTCAAGAGGAAAATTTACTCTTCTGCTACTTGTTAAATGGCATTTAAACAGACTGTCAGGGTGACAGAAAGAGAGGTACACACACTAATCTCTTGACAATTACAATCTGAAATTTCAACCAAGAAGAGAAATTTCAGGAAAGGGTACATTTTCAAAACACTCCTGCCAGAAGATCTATACCAGAGGCAATCCAAGGCTCTCACAGATGCTATGGCTGCGCTGGTGAGAGTTCAGTTCCAGAACTGTAACAAACAGTTAGAGCAAGCTCAGCTATCTGTTCTCTCTCTTCATGGTCCAAACTAGATTTAACAGCTCCATTTTCTTTTTTCCATTTTGAAAGTAACACAGGATCAACAAGAGTGATCAACAACAAAGATTAACAACAAAAGTAAGAACCAGATTGGAAAAACAGCTAAGAATGTGTAAGCACAACAAAGGATGTGAGCTTCTGCTATACTCAGTGCAAGGACAAAAAGTATATTTAAATACGGTCTGTAAAGCTTAAAGAAAGAAGAAGCTACATTCAAGACCTTACACATTTGAAAAAAGTAAAAAAAAAAAAAAAAAAAAAAAAAAAATCCATGGCAGTCATATTCAAGTCAGTAACTCAGTACTGAACAGACCTTTTGAACAGTAGAACAATGCATTTCCTTTACTCTAAATGATAAAGATTTTTGTAGACAAGTTTAGGTCACAAGCATAACACTGTTCTGATTTATGCTCTTAATTATTCTGTGCAAAGGGCTACATTTGACTCTTAAAACAGAGTCCTATCCTATTTAGTCCTAATCAAGGAGCAAAATGCAACTGCATGAGGTACTAGACAAGCACAAACTAAGAGAACTCTAGCCCTTGAAGCGTAGAAGCTACAAATAAAGAAAGACAACAGATCTCCTTTGTTTGTTTATCTACAAAGCATACAACATGCAAGAAATCAATTAAGAACGCAAGTAGACAATCTACAGTTGTTTCACATCTGTTGTCTAATCACTGTGAGGGTTCTGGAAAAAAATATAACAAAAGCCAAAGCAACTTAAGAAGGTGTCTGTAAAAACAAATGCTTTATAATGTATCCTGAGATGCTGGTTCAATAGGAAAATATTACTCAAGTTCATCTGTTTTTTTTGCGGTTTTGTTTTGAAGAGTTAAACAGATGGACAATAAAGACACTGCAGGATAATAAAGACTAGGGAGATAGCAAAAAAAATCTGCTTATGAACAGAACAGAAAAATGAAATACATTCTGAAGCATTTGTTTATTACCAATAGTTGCAGAAGTAAATGGTATGTCATTTGTCACAAATATTGAAGGATCAGAGCAAGAATACAAACAGAAGGCAGATGGGATAAATAAAATGCTGTCATTTTTTAAGTTTTCAGAGGAGCTGTTGCTTTAATATTCATTAACTGTAGAGACCCTTTATTTTATCCCTCAAGCCCTAATTATTGTGAACCCACACTGTCATCTACATTTTTTGCAAGACTGCATCCTCTCCTGTTTTAGAAAACTTAATTAAATCTTTAATAAGCCAGTATAAATGTAAAGGATGTGGAACACAAAATATCACCTTATGCATATTTATTAAATTTCTCCAAACCCTAAAGCACTTCTCCCCAAATTAATGGTACGGAAAAAAACAATTTCAGTTTACCTGTCAAATTACTTTCTTTTAAATAATTTCATCTGTCAGTTCTTATGACAGGGACTTTACTACTAAATAGTGTCTGGATGTACTCTTTGACACTTACTATCATCCCTACAGCCTAAACCACAGCTGATCACTTCCTCAGGTAATTGATTAAAATAATGTTACTAATCATTGTGTGAAATTAAGTGTGAAATCTAGCCATCCTCGAGTTGACAGTTTTGTTCTCATCTTCCTGTCCAGGTGATAGCATACAAAGTAGATCAGCAAGGAAGTTCACAATGACATTCAAAGTGGGGTTACCAACTATGGATAAAAGATTTCATGATGAATTTGGTGATAGTATAAATGCAATTTCTAGAAGTGCTTAGTCCAGT
Organism: Lagopus leucura; assembly: GCF_019238085.1. Taxonomy (NCBI): domain Eukaryota; kingdom Metazoa; phylum Chordata; class Aves; order Galliformes; family Phasianidae; genus Lagopus; species Lagopus leucura. Next base: position 43,199,063 of record NW_024962264.1, read on the forward strand.
ACTTTTACTTAGATAATTCATTAGACTTCTTCTAACAAACAAAGATGGCGAGATATAAAAAAAGTTACAAAAAAAAAAATCACTGAACAGAATACTGATGGTTGCATATATGCAACTAACCTTGTTCTAACAGTAAGCACTACCTTCACACAATACTAGCACATTCAAGTACTCCAGGGGACAGAAGAGGAGGAAAGAGGAGGAAGGAGCAGAGCGGACAATTATTTTTGTTCCTTAAGAAAATGTGAATAGCTGCCTTTCTTTTTTTTTTTTTTTTTTTGAGAAATGACATGCATTAGCTAAAAAAAATCTTGATTCCAGCTCTGAGGCCTGTGATGAAAACTCTATAATCTATAAATGAATTGATTGATTAGACATCAGTGCAGTGTGGATTTCTTCAAGTTGTGGAAAATTCAACAGCCATGACAGCAAGACTTGCATTATTCATCTGATCCAACTTTAAGATCTACAAACAACATTCAGAACGTCATCACTGTTAATTGTAGTGCTGAATACTCTGAATGAAACACTCAGCTAACATCATAAGAAACAATCCAACTGACTTTCAAATCAGAAACCCAAAAATTAAAGAGAGCAGTACATCTGGTTTGTCACTCAGCATGACAGTTACGCTTTGTTGATACAAATATGTGGCATGTGAAAAGAATATACAACATACAGAATGAACTTCAAAAATAAAAAAGTGAAATTTTAGGTTTGAGGTTTTCATATCTTAAGAAAAGCAGCAGAATCATAATCAATCTAATCCACAAGAAGATAAAATAAGTGTAATCCCCTATTAAATTTATGAAAGTATTAAGTTAATACAATACAAAATTTGCACCTAATCTTTCACATTACCTAAGTCTCAGTTTTCAACTGCCAAGCCAAAACCAAAATTTTCTGATAGACAGACGCTTTACTTAGTAGTTCCTTCTTTACACAGGTAGGCTTAGATTGCAGTCATATGGCCATCCTTTAATGTTTGGTTTTATTCAAGGACTGAATTCAAGCCTTTCTCTTCCAGGTAGCTTGCAAATATTTCCTGTAATTCTTTCTTAATTACTTCATTATTCATCTAATATACTTTTTGACACATTTATTGTAAATGGCTGTAATATCCTATCAATTGTTTCATCCATGCCAGTACTATCTGCATATGAAATAATTTGATCAGATAAGCATTTCCTCAATGGCTAGCAGGAGCAGGGAGGTGATCATCCCCCTCTACTCAGCACTGGTGAGACTGCACCTCGAGTACTGTGTTCAGTTTTGGGCTCCTCACTACAGGAAAGATGTTGAGGTCCTGGAGCGTGTCCAGAGAAGGGCAACGAAACTGGTGAGGGGTCTGGAGCACAAGTCTTACGAGGAGCTGGGATTGTTCAGTCTGGAGAAGAGGAGGCTCAGGTAGACCTCACTGCACTCTATAACCTCCTGAAGGGAGGCTGTGGTGAAGAGGGATTTGTCCTCTTCTCCCAGGCAATGAGCAGGACACGGGGTAATGGCCGCAAGTTGTATCAGAGGAGGTTTAGATTAGACATAAGGAAGAAGTTTTTCTCTCAGAGAGTGGTCAGGCGCTGGAATGGCTGCCCAGAGAGGTGGTGAAGTCGCTGTCCCTGGCAGCGTTCAAGAGGCGCCTGGATGACATGCTGCGTGATATGGTTTAGTGCTAGTGGTGGCAATGGTGATGAGGAGACGGTTGCACTAGATGATCTTATAGGTAGTTTCCAACCTTGTGATTCTATGAATCTCCGAATGTTTATTCAGAAATCACACTCATGCTCTCCATAACAGCTTACAATTGGCATTCTCTTGCAAATGGTTACCATAACTCTAATCCTATCACCCTACAACCAATACATAAAGAGTCTAAAAATCAGCTTCCTTTGACTCTATATCTAAATTTTTGTTTAGTGTTTCACAGCTTCTCACGTGTTTTCTTTCTATATTTAAGTTCTTGATTGTGCTTCATACATTCAACCATTCAAAATAAAATCATATTTTGTGTTTACTGTAAATTACTGTCACATTATCATTATTCAATTTTTCAAGATAGGCTGATTGTTGATGTACTTCAAAAGCAGTTATATTTTACAGTGGACTGATCTCCATCACAAGTTCATTCCAAATTCAAGGGACTACTACTGAAAAAGTGAAAGTACAGCCTTGTGCTATCAAACCAGCTATCCTCAACACCAGAAAACATATAATTTAAAAAATCCCTAAGTTTTTGTATAAGTAAATCCAAAACAAAGACGCCTGTTCAAGAAAGTGTATTTTTCTCTTTTGTATAGAGTTTCAGAACTGGTAGTTAAAGATTACCACACGTGACAACTAATCTCTTTACCAAAATAACCATATTAAACTTTAATTTTTCCTCCATAGTTAATTCATTTCTATAAGGCAGTTGTTGTCTGCAGTCCATTCATGGTTCTCAATTAAAGTACACAGCTGCGCACTTAACAGCTTTAGGATTGAAAAAAAAACCCAAACCATAAACCAGTCACATTTGCTCTAAAATTCTATTTTCCCCAGAAACATTAGCCAGGTAAATTCAGAAACTCTCACATTTCCTTACATTTCAGAAATGCTACACACACTAGGAATCGTAGGTGCACTCAATGAGCATAAATTGATCCAATCTATTTGTATCTCTCAGGTATCGTCTTCATTATGAATTTTTTTTCATTACACACAGTGAAAATTTCGTACTTCCTGCATTTTGTGACCCTCACCTCTCTGTCAGTTCACTATGCAAAGTGCTAGACAATGGAAAACATGTCCATAGATCATATACTTTCATAATAAGTTGAGAAACAAACAGAATGGAATGCTTCAGTCTTTCACCAATTCAGAAACTACATGACATTGCAGAAGGACAGCTACTCATAGTAGGAAAGAATTCCTGCTCAAAACATATGCAATATCTGAAAAACTGGCTGCCCAACATGCCACATCAGTGATCTGTATGTCATTATATTGCACAGAAGAAAAAAAATTACCTTTATCTCAACAGTACAATGAAGTCCAAATTTATTACTTAAAATATATTTAAAGACAAAAAAGTCTTTACCAAGTAAAAAGGCCAAAAAACTGCTTGATCCCACTTATTTACTTTGAGTCATAGAAAGCTGCATTCACAGTCTAAGAATATTAGTAATAAGAGGTCAAAATATCAACCCAATTATCCTGAAGGAGATGTGTTCTTCACCAGCAAAATAGACTCTCCAGCTTCTTAAATGAAGGATAATATTTCAGTACAACCCAAGTACAACTCTCCCACAAAGGAAGGCACACAACAGCAGAATTTACATCTGATTAGATACTCTTAATATGGGATCAGATCAATCCTCTGCACATATTGCGGATGTAGATTCTGCATAAGCTCTGTCAAGTACAGAATGCTATGCAAGATGTAGGATTACTGAATTTATCACAGCAGAGCATCCCTCAGTGAGCTCCATTAGCGTAAAACATCAGACTCGAGAAAGACTGAGCACAAATCAGTGGAAGGGTGAGAGATTATGGGATGGAAATGGAGTAATATTTTTCCTGTTACTACTCTTCCCTAAGCATCTTTTTCAGATGCTGTTTGTGAAAGAACACTGGCATTGGATGAACTCAATCTGAATGATTTTAATCATTCTTATCCATATTATATTAAGATAATGGCTGATCTGATGTTAAAAAATATTGAATGCACAGGGTTTTTTTTTTCTCCACTACTCAAGAGGAAAGAGAACAAAAGATTTTCTCTGATTATCACACTATGGCAAGCAGTTTGCTGCTCTCAAAAGATATCATCTGAACCATTTTCTGTCAATAGAGTACAGTAACAGAACAAAAATCACTTCTGTGAGGTCTTCTGTGAATAGATGGATAACATGAGAGGCAAAGATTAGAGCTTAATGAGTGAGAATCATCTCCTTTATAGATTATGGCAGAGAATGATCACAAGTCCAGAATTCAGGCCTGGCACATGTCAGAGTATTGCAATCAGTGGAGATGAGGGGGAAAAAAAAGTGAGGAAAAAACATTCAACAGATCATGTTAGGTTTGAGTGTTTCATACAGTACCCTTCCAGTTGTGTTGTTTCCTTCAACTAAAGCAAAGAAGATATCTCTTGAGCTAATCCATGCTGCCTGTTTTGAATTATCAGAAAGAAATAGAAAACAGAGACTTATGAGTTACAATGAAGATACTGAAATATTCAAAAATGAGTAATGTAATAAATTTCTTAAGACAAAAAGATAGTGGTCTCAAAGAAAGAGAATTGTGTTCACTCTCAGAACTTCATTTCATGATTAGACAAGCTAGCTGCAGCAGAGTCAATACAATATTTCATTTTATTAACCATGTGTCAAGTATTTTTAAGGCTAAAACATTCTTCAGCATCTTATGGTCAGAAATGGTAATAATCATACTTGAAGGATTTCTACTTGCTCTTACTTCGTAAAGTTCAGAGGCAACAGGAGAGCACAAGATGTTAAGTATATGTTAATCAGATTAGTATTGCTAGTAATTTCTCAAAGAAAATCTGTATCAAATCAGATAGCATCTTGAAAGCAGATTTTGACTATTTCTTTCTGGAGTGGAAGCCAAAGAATAGCTTTCTATACAATTTGATGAATTTAGAAGTAAACAGATATTCCAGTTTTAGGAAAAATTAATTCCTTATAAGCTCAAATAAAATAAGAATCCTTCAAGTTGTCTTCACTTGAAAGGGTTAAGGACTTCAAAGGAAATATTAGGTGCACTACTTCTTGAATGCTGTAAACTGAATCTACTCTGGTCCTGATCAATAGGATATGTTTGCATACATGTCAACATTAATGTGCACACGGTATTTGATCTTAGGATATATCATACAAACAGAGAATGAAGGTATGAGAATTTCACAAATAATGAAATGAAACCCTGGTTTCCTTGGTACCCTTATCTCCAGTTACCATGATTCCAGACATGTTTCTCACCTCCACTCCAAACAAATCTAGAGACATGATACTCAGATTTTTGGAAGAAGAAAAAAATGATGTACTTTTGATGTACTTCTTCCAGTACAAGTACATCAAAATCTAACTGACCCTACATTGATATTTCATTTAGCTGTCATCTTAAAGGAGCAAAACATGACAGCTGTTTTAGAACAAGAAATAAAAGAAAATAAATCATATCACAGATTAGCCTCTTTAAGCAGTACACCAGTAAGAAGAAAAATTATCAAAATACTTGGGAAAAAATGTTGAAAATATTGTAGAAAAATATGTGAATGATGAAACCAAAGCCTACAAGGAAAAAAAAAAAACCCTAGATAAATATAGAAAAATACAAAAGCAATAGCTATGATATAAAAAAAAAAAAAAAAAAAAAAAAAAAAAAGGACAAAGGAAAAATAAAATGAAGAAAAAAAGTAGAAGCACTGGGAGTTACAGTATGAAAAAACAAAAATACTACATTCTAACATTAAGGAAAAAAGGAAATATAATAAAATGCAGTAAATGGATGGCAGCAGTCTTAAATTTGACTCTGACTGAAATTTGACTTTGAAACTACACCCGTAACTTTCCCCTCAGCAGCCATAAACACTTCAAGATGAGTAGAGAAGGCATAAAATGTCCGTCAAATACATGAATATTCAATTTCTAGAGAAAAGAAAGAAGCTAAGAGAATAATAAAAATTAACAGAAAAAAGGAAGCAAGTTATATGTAGTGACACACACTTTAAAAAATAAAAAAAAAGAGCACTTGGAATACAGGAAGGAAATAGGGAGACCTTTCAGTTAAGAGTAAGAACAAAGTCACACAGCAAAATAAAACTCCTTGTGTGATGACTGGAGACTACAGCTAGGCACTCTGTATCATAAAAACTCAGAGGGTTTAGCAGACAACAAAAATTCTATCTTGAAAAACAAAAGCAAAAAAAGTACAATGAAAGTCTACTCAGAAAGTTAGAAGTTATTTCTAGAAGTGTTAAAAAAAAAACAACTGCAAAATCTGTCAGAAGAAAAAAAAAAAGAGGTCATAAAGGACTACGTGCAATTACTGTTTCTTTATTTACAGGTTTTATAGACAAATATCCAAAACCAACATACCAAACTGCTCCCCAAGAGAATTACACAGAAAGAGATAAGAAAAACAGAGAAAGATGGCCAGCAAAAATAGTCAGAGTAACGAAAAGATAAACACTCTTCTGATCTGAAGTCATTTAAAGTCAACGCTAGCAGCAACAGCTACTACTCGAAGACTTCATTCCCTACCATACGTTTGGGAAATTATTTATTCTGTCTATATAAGGGAATTTCAGGGATAAATGACAGGTCAGGATGATTAACCAATACACAAAGACAACCACCTGCTGATATGGTAAATTTGTTTTAAAGATCAAAATAGTATTCAGAGGATGAAGTAAACTGAATGTGGAAATGCCATTCCATAGACACATAGACACATCCAATACAGACACCTCACATTTCCCCCATCCCATTTCAATTGAGTCAGTTTAGTTACTGACAGGAGTAATCAACTCTTCTGATTATTCCTTAATCTGTCTGTTGGAACTGAGCATTCAAAAATTAAGAATATTTAATTTAATTTTAAGAATATTCAATAAGCAAGGATGGATAGCAGGTAAGAGAAAAATCACATTTAAAAACAAGCAAACATGCAGACTGTATTCTAACTTAGGATTCCTCACCACTATTACTAAATGTTGTTCTTTGCTCTCTGTTTCGTGTAGTGCTATTAAAATAAAGCACATACTGCATTCCTGTAAAACAAATAGCATTATGTGGGTTACTGTTAAGCTACCTCTCGCTGGAAGACAGGATGTTACTGACCAGTAGCTCTAATTTTTTCTAAATTAAAACATTAACACAGCTATAGCAGGAGAAAAGGGGGGGGTAGGAGGGATGGGACTAAAGCAAGGGAAGGACAGTGTTACCCAAAGTGTAAAAGCAGCTGACATGAAATATAAAGGTGATACAGTAAATGGCTTATTTCCATTTTGGACCACTCTTTGTGAAAAATCTTAGGTACTATGCAGCTGACAACACCTAAAATAGCAGACATTATAGGATATAGACTGTAGGCTGAATCACAAGGTTATTTCCACTCTAGAAGGAAATTCTTCACATAAAACTGTAATATTTTGTGTATCATTTTTGTCATTCATTATTGAAGGGCCATTGTTTCAGGAGGATGGATAAATATCTAGTACATATATGCAATACGTATTATTGTCACATACAAGAGAATTAATACCATTTTGGATTAAACAATGTGGTAACTTCATAAACAGCAACTTTAGGTTTAATTATTTCATGTATTTGTTTTATGCTCTAGTATATCTTTTTGTGCAATATACGCATTTCCATTAAAAAAAGCAGTATACTTATATAGTGTTTAAAGAACACATTCATTTTATTTAAAAATACAGTGCAAAAGGAAAATTTAAGGATAAAAACAGATTACAATCCTTTTACTGCTGTAGTAATAACTTACACATCTTCCTATCAGTTTGTAAGACTGAAGACTTTAATCCCTTTTCCAGTTTAAACATTCACAATCCATGGGCCCAAACAGCTGAACATGAAAGAAACAACCCGCTAATCTTGGTGTACATGCTATATGAGAAGCCCTTAAAAACATTCAGAGTTTGTTCATCAATTTTATGGACAAAGGGGAGGAATTAGTTCCACTGCAGGCTGGGTTGCCTGTCCCTTAGCAAGGGCAGCTGCAAGATGAAGATGCAGTTCTCAGCCTGTAGTTAGCAGGGAAGGAGACAAATCAACAATCAATTGAATGCACAGTGATGACTTAAAAGATTATATGTATTTTGAATGTATTGTATATGTATCTAGTATCCTTGGAATATATCCAAAAACCTAACTAAGATAGTGAAAACGCAGAGGAAAAGGAATCAGCAACCACTCAAGATTCAATACATCAGTGAAAGAGATCACAGCATAAACTGAACATTGGGACATTTGAAAATTTTTTCATCTAATAATTTTACAGTCAGTTCAATGAATTTTTCAGCTGACTCAATACATCTTTGAATACCAGAACATTCACAAAGGGAAGCTTTAAACAGTCTAGCACATACCTTCTAACAATATAACCCCAGAAGTGCACTTTTGCTTCACAGGGAATGCACTGAGCACATTTGATAATTACCGCATAGTACTATGTGTAATTATTGCATAATACTAACTCAATTGTAACCCTTCTGACCCAGGACTGCAGTAGGTACATTCCTAAATACATCAGTGAGGCACAGAAGCCTTCTCTAAGATGTCTATAACAAAGTTTACAATTAAGGACTTCTGCTGTTGTTTACGAGTGTACGTATGACTGTCTTATGATTTCTGGAGGCACAGTATACACAGCAGTTATTTGTTCTGACCAGAGACATGAGATCTAGCCCAAAGTTGAAAATAATGAAACAAGGAAAAAATATGGGCAATATGAAATTGGAAAAGAGCACACACACTTTTCTGCTCATCATATTTCTATTCTCAAAAGAGTCTAGGTAAACAAAACATCCTCTTGTGAACGTAAATAAACAAGAACTACTGATATTCATTTAAATGAAATACTGAAGTGTAGCATTATTTCTACCTGCAGAAAAAAAATATATATATATATCAATAAAGTCTACACCTGCTGGGGAATTAAAGAGAAATTATTTCTGGTTTTGTATTACATCAACATTTTGAATAACACTGAGATATACTTCTTATAACATTTATAAGCTGAAATATAATACCACTATTAACCTCTGAGCAGGAAATTAATTACATTAAAATTAAAAATAATAAAGTAAATATAATACTTTACCCATCAACTGGAGATGAGTTTGAATGTTAATATACCTTCACATTCTAAAATATCACCTGTAAATCTGGTAATGCAACTGGTAAAGCAAAGGTATGCTTCATATCAAGCATGGTTGGCTTTTAACTGATGTTGGCACATAAACAAATGGGAAATTAATTCTATGTTGATATTTATGCATATGTTATAGTTGCTGTTTTGGTGATCACTAAAATAAGTTAATAAAAGCTTTCATTTTACAGCTTTATGCTAATGTGACAGTTCTTATCTTGAAATATGCTGTAAACTCAAAATTCAGAAATTCAGAGCATCAACCAGTGAACTATCCCAAAAGCACGTGATTTAAAAAAAAATAACTATAATAATGCTCATTTATCTTGCATTCAGTTAATTCCATGCCACCAAATCATAAATCTCACTCTGTACCTTAGACAACTGGAAGTCTTGACCTTAGTTTGAACACCTGGGATCAAAAAGAGACCTAACGTCTTTTATGTTATTGAGCAACACAAGCTTTGACTAGTCTAGGCTCTTAACATAGTACTACCTTTTCCCCTGTTATTTACTATCAACAATAAAATATTTATAGTCAGGAAGCCTAGAAGCTATCCCTAGCTCTAAGAAAAAATAGTGAGTAGAAAAGAGGTGGCAAATTAGTCTGGTCACTTTGAAAGGCAGTATAAGACAGCATGTGAGATTTGGACAAACAATTGGTCTTCAGTACTATATCAATTTATTTTTTTTTAATTTTGAAATACATACCTTCGTACTTCCTACTTTCCAAGCTTTCTTGTAGTCCATCAGATATAATGGAAAGTTGGTGGCAACAAAACAGTATTTTTGCCCTCTTTCCTCCTCATTCTTATCCAAGAAGATATCTAGATCTGATCTATGACAGATATGTAATCAAAATTCACTGGGCTTATCTTTCCATGTGAATTCTCCATTCTGGTGGATGGAGAATTCACAGTCCATATACATGGCTTTGGTCAAATCAGAGATTATCTATTATGTAGCAAAGACAGTTCCATAGAATCATGGAATGGCTTAGGCTGGAAGTGATGCTGAAGACCAGACAGTTCCAGCTCTCTTGCACTAAGCAGGGTTGTCAAGCACTAAATTAAGCTGCCCAGGATCCACCCAAACTGGCCTTGAATGCCTCCAGGGAGGGGGCAACCTGTTCCAGTAAGGGCCTTAAATAGCATGCAAACAATGCTATAAAAACAAAGAACTATGGCTAGAGTATGGGTAGGAATAAAAATACATAAATATAAGCATTTCCATCAATAAATTTTCAAAGCAGTGTAAAAGATTCTGATATTGACAAAGTTTAATTCCTGCACATTATTATTTTCTACTTCAAACAGATGCACAGAGAAAAATAATGTTTGTTGCAACTGAACTCCAACAAAGCTATAACTGAGATGTAAGGAAGTTCTCAGATCAAAAAATTTAATACAGTCATCTGTAATTTCAGTTTTAAATGCATTAAACTTATCCACAGGAAAGGCTACCTCAGAAGGCAAGCAGCAGAAAAACGTGCAATTCTGGCTTGCTAAATATATTCAGTGAAAGGTCTGAAGTGGCAGCAAGGGGAAAAAAATAAGCTCAGAAACAGATAACATCTTGTAGCATTTGCTTGCAGTAATTTCATATCCAACCAGGAGCAAGAAGGTTGAAGTCCTTCAATCCAATTTGAAAACTGTTGCCAGAAAAAGGACTTTCTGAGAAGGGCTTTTCCCTAAGTTCTTGTTTGTATTTCTGAAAAAAAGACAAGACCAATCTACATTAATTTAATGCAAGTACCTGTGTCAGTAATGGGAAGCCCAAAATCTTCAGGGAGATAAAACAGAACATTTGTCACAAGTCTCTTTCTGTTAAAAGAATTCCGGAATATAACTAACAACCTACCAGTGTGTCATTGGCACGCTGCACATTGTTTTTTAGAGAAGTTCAAAACCTCCCACCATTTTTAACTTCAAGTACACATTTCTTCATGACTGTTATACAGAAGTGATGACAAAAATCACTTTTTCTTTGGGCTGCTGTTTTAAGTATTTCTAAGCAACTATTATACCATAATTACCATAGTATAGCAACTATTATACCATAATTACCATAAATACCATAGTATTACACATTGACTAATAGAGCGACAACAATCTGGATGTATTATTCTTCCATATGATTCCTTAAAAAGGTAACTTCTAGCATGGCCCAAATGGAATGTTCTTGATAAAAGTGACAACAATTATGACAACAATGCATGAGGATAAAAGATCTTCAGGTTTTTCTTTTCACATCTGCTACCGTACAGAAGCTGGATTTCTTTGATCATGTGCTTCTCTAAATATATAGCAAAAGTCCATCAAATATACAATTTCCCATGCTTGCAGCAATTTCATAACATGCAGACTTTACAGAAACTTTAAGAAGTTAGGATTCAGGTTCTGACTATTGATTTTTCCTTCCCACCTTCCACAGAAAGCAAACCCTTTCCTTTTGGTGAAATCTTCCATTAAAAGATAAAACAAGCAATTAAACAATGTTAGTGATAGTAGGCAATAAAGTTTTGAGAGCATCACCATTAACTGAATGCAAGCTCTACTTATAAAAATCAAGTGATTTGTATATTGTATCCATTGCCTGTGTTAATGCATACTTCAGAGTAGCATGCCTCCTAATATTTTTTCAAACTAATTTCAATCATGACTAATGCTTTCACTGTGAGAAAGATCATCCACCCCTACTTATGCTATCTCAGTGTCATTTTATTACTAATAGTTACCCACATATTCTTTGCTGACTCTGACATTTAATCACCTTAATTTTTTTTCTATTATGTCATCCTTTCATTGGTCAGTTTATTGTCAGGGTTTCTTAGCAGTTTCTATCTCATGTGAGGAAGAAAACCCACAAAAACACAACAGAATTACTGAAGTTAACATTCTTTTTTTTCTGTGCTTATTAGCTCAACATTTTCTAATAGTAATACCTTTTTACAAAAGTTTCCTTCTTCCTGTCAGTCATCTGGATTAAGTTCTTGCATACCTGCAGTTACCCATATATCAACATAGAGTAGTATTAAGCATTCCTTGAGCAGAATTTCCTCTCTAAATACCACCTTTACTGGTAACTAATTCTTTACAAGACAAGAGACATAGCATGGTGCTAAAATTAATGGGCAGCCTCTGGTCAAGAGGAATTATCTCCTGAGATGGATAAAACTCTCAATCACTTCAACACAAAATAATTATTTTGTAGTTTCAGATCTATGTCTGGACAGTTTAAGGACAGATCACAGATACCAAAGTGTAATTAGATATAAGAAGTGCAATTAATAAGACTAAAGAAGCTTGTTTGCTGTTGAATGCTGAATCAAAACTGTTTAAAGTGATCAGCATGCTTTTATGTAAAACCTTTAAATGTGCTCAGTAACAGTAGCAATAGCATATGTCATGAAGTCTTAACATACCTTCTGAAAAGAATTTCTGAAATTTTAACTGAAATATAATTACTAAAGTTCTATATATATTTTTGTTCTTTATGATCAAAACCAGTTGAAAGGGTCTCACAGACCATAAGCTCATTTTTAAATATTTTTGCTAACTCCTTGTAGATTCAAGATTAAGTGTAGAAACTTGAGTAAAAACGTGTTTCCTCAAACATTTTTACTATCAAACAGTTCATTAAATTTAGGAAAATTTCTATTATGGCTTCTTGGGAGAAGTACAGACTTTAAATTACTTTGAAAACAAAGCTGCTGTATCAGCTAATGAACTTGTAATTTCCCCTCTCAGCCAAGCGAACACGAGTTTTGCATCAGAGCACAATGCATTGTGTTCCTAAAAAAAATAATGTTGCCATAACTGAACAGCTTCAGCTAGACTTTTGAGGTATTTAAGGTACATGCCAAGAGACTAACATATTAACACAGTTCTAATTATGTTACTTGAACACATTGGGATGAGAAAAATGTAACTAAGGATTAAAGTTCTACTTTCTACAAAACCACACTTAACCTGAGCATATAATACATACTCAGACTTCAGATCTCTCCAGTTCACATCGCTCGAGAATCTTCTAAAATGAACATGACTGATAGAAATATCATTCCAATGATAGATGCATGGAACTGCCTTCTCTTCTGCCACTGATGGTACTAAAGGTTGCTAAACCTCCAATAAAAATATCTCAACTAGAAGCTTCAAGTGGGATGAATTCAGGTCCCATGCATTTTACTGCAGCCCTATTACTAATATGTTTTATAAACCATTCTTCACTAAAATAATTTTGTCCCTCCCACCTTGTATTTCAATAAGAGTCAAATTTCAACGTATCTGACTATCTATAAACTAAATCAAACACCACTTTGTGCTATACTTTTACACATACTGGGCTAGTGAGAGTAATGTGACACTTTAAGTCACACTGAAGCAGTTAACTTAGGGTACTGTGATGTACAGCAACCAGGGAGTGAGACCAGAGATAGCAATTCCAGGTTTGAAAAAACTTCTCCTGGCTATGCTGGGTACTTACAACCCAAATGCTGTAAGTAAATAAACAAGCCTAGAATAGCGAAAGGAAAGTAATGATTAGAGCACCTTTACACTTCTTGTTCATTTCAGGGACTTCTATTTTAATTCAGGGACTGGCACTTGGGGCACTGGATATAGCACACTCTACATCTCCTCCCTTCAGCCACCTGCACTGATAACAGCTGTTACAACTGAGAAAGTGATGGCAGCTTGGATGGAGAAAGTCAGTGTGCAGGGCTTATACTGAAGAACTCACTATTCAGAAGCAACCTTGACATCTTTCACTGCCTTCTGTCTGTTCCCCAACTAAGAAGTCTGGTGGGCAGCACTCATCTACAGACAGTGGACAAGTAAACTTACTTGAACAGAATGCATTACAATATTTTACATTAAATAGTTATTGGATTAAGTGTATAAACAGTTCTGGGAACTCTACAACTCCCTCTCCTCATCATCATTCAGCCACAAAATTATTTGCCCTCTTGTTCCTCTCTGACTCAGCAAATGCTTCAACCTTCTCTGAAGCTCTGTGCCTGCACAAGAGGATAGTTGTAGTAATGTATACATTTGTATTAGCAAGTAGTGCAAATCCAAAAAGATCTGAAAAAAAAACCAAAAAACTTACGTCTTCAGTCCTAATATTCAAATGCTCTATGTTTTGAGTACTTTACTTTGAACTAATTCTCAACCAAGGACCGACCGTAAACTAGCAGCTAGAGTGCAGTATGTGCGTTTCATGTTAATATCAATATAAGAATCCAGTTCACACACTCAGAGACCATTTTAACACAAAAACAGTGCCTCATAGATGGACAACAGCTGATTCACTTTACTCTTTTTTGATGACAGATCACCTTAAGTGACAGTAACATACAGTATAGACAGTATGACAGATCACCTTAAGAGGACCCAAGCATTCAGAACAGCAGACTGCCAAACATTTATCCTGTGAAGCAGGATAACTGTTTGATTTCTGGAAAATGGTGTCACTATTTCAATTTCCCAGACATGCTGTAAGCACAAGGCTACTATTTGAAGGGACAAGACATCATGTTCCACTGACAAATTAAATCCCATCATTGAACATTACACAAGTTCACAGCAAACAATGACAGAACATCAAGTTTTCATGCACAGAACAGGCTAAAATGCAAGCTACCGAATTAGATGAGAATTGTCCTCTGTATGTGTAAAAGCAAAATTTCATGTGCCTATTACTTTTAAGACAAATTTAGTTAACAATCTGCAGAACCAATATGCAGTTATGCAAGACCATTTTAGATGAAGATTTTGGACTCTAAAAGCCACATTCTCCATGAATTCTGGTTTAAGTGCTTTCATACCTTGTAGGATCAAGGTTTAGACTTACAGCAAGACAAAAACTCAATTGTCAATGCAAAGGTAAATGCTATTCTGTGTAGGGCAGGGCAAGCCACTATATATGTATTTTCTATCTATACTGCCTGATTTATCCAGCTTAGACAAAACGACCAGAAAAATGAAAAAGCCTACCATGCATTTTAAGTGGAAAATGATCAGCAGTGCCTAAAGCCAAAGAAGCAAAGAGGAAATGAAAAGGAATGATAGTATCTGGAGCTTCTCCAGCGGATATTAATAATGTTTTATCTTAGTTTCTAAACAAATTGCCCACTAAAGAAGTTAGTGCATTGCTATCAATAAGCAGAGATATGAAGAAAACTTATAAATATAGGCAACAGCTGCTATCCACATCTAGCCTAGAAGAGAAAATGTCTCACAACAAAAGAAAAATATTTACCACAGTAACTTCAGTATTTAATGAGCAACTCCCATCCAGCTGGACAGCTTAAAACTTCTGCCTCATCTTTTGCATTGAGATATGCTAAGTAAGTGAACCCATCTGCTGTGGATAAAATAAAAGGTGTAACTATCCCAAATTTTCATCTTGGATTAGTTTTCCAAGGACTGCTACCTCCTTGAAACTTCAACAGAATTCCTGCCATCCACTTCCCACTTATGTTGGAAGCTTTCATAGAAATAAGGCATGGAGTTAAAAGATGAAACACTTTCCATTGGAAAATATTAAAGCTGAACCATCATATGGTTTCCAGAACACAAATAACAACTGAACTATACAGCAAAAATAAGAAAGAATTCAAACAACTTAGCAGTACCCTCTAGAAGATTTTAAAAAGTTTAAAGAACCCACACATCTGATCATAGCATTTGATCAATGATCTTGGCTTTCTTTAGCTGGAGCATTTAAGCCTGCTGAACATTTGTTAAGGCAAGGTCACATTGCAGTTCCTTATAGCATACTGCTTGAGCAGTTTCCTACATCAAGCTACTAAATTAAATCAGCTGGATTTCATGGGAATCACTGCTAAACTGTAACAGACGGACACATCTAGACAGAATGAACAAAATATTTATGCTGGATCAAAACAGTGTTTTATTAGGTGATTAAAACTTGTCTTTTCAAAAGTGCATGCATCTTACTACGTACTTTCTAATATATTTATGTATTCATAGAATCATAGAATCATAGAATCACTAAGGTTGGAAAAGACCTAAAAGATCACCCAGTCCAACCGTTCACCTATTCCCAATAGCTCCTACTAAACCATGTCCCTCAACACAACATCCAACATTATGTATTATTACATAATACATAATTCTAATATATTTATGTACTATTACCTGATCAGGTCATACACTGAGCAAGCTGCACTTCAGCACAAGGTAAGTTAAAAGAATCTATGACTTGCTGAGTGAACTTGAAGAAGAAATCTGCCTACTAATGATGTTTTACATGCTACTAACAGCAATTCCATTTAAAGCACATGACTGGAAGCTGATAATCTTATCAACTTCAGTCATCCATCATCAAAAAGATTGATCTGTTGGACTGTTTTTTGCAATATTCAATGGCTAGACTGATAGATAGGCTGAAGTGTCCTCACAAACTAATGGCAGCATAAGTGGTTGATGAAAACCTAAAGCATTTTTTAGAAATGAGGTCAGAAAGGTAATTACATAAAAGCAAATACAAATCTCTAACTCTTCATAGTTTTATATTGAATGAAGAATTCTCAATGTTCCCTAGGCCTCTGAACACATTCCACATTTTTCCAGATTTTGCACTGAGATTATGACTATAGTCCCACATTAGTAAGATAGATAAATGAGGCAGCAAATGCATTACCCTTCCTAGGCACCTGATCTTTGGCATAATCTGAAGAAAAAACAAAACAAAACAAAAACAAAACAAAAAAAAAAAAAAAACAAAACTCGAAATCTACTGAAAGGAGCCAAAGAAGTTTTACTTTAAAAAGCTTCCTGAAACCAAAACCCATTTACTGCCGTGTGAATTCATGCACCCTTACAAATTCTTGGCTTGGCCAAGTGAGGAGGTACAAATTCAGTACTATCTTCTACCTGAAAGCATTTCAGTCTCACATCTCAGAAGAAATCCATATCATATATACAATCAGTAGTAATACTTGACCATCCTACACAATCTAAACAGAAGCCAGAAAAGATACCACCTTAAACATAATTACATCACTGTCTGAAAGGAGAAAAAAAAAGCCACAATATTCTAATGTAGTGATAACACCCACATTTTACTTTTTTATCGTTTGTTTGTTTTTTTTAAGGACTATGTACATAGTCCTTATTGAAGAGTTGGTATACAGTCATAATCCCTATTTCCTACTCCAATAGCTGAAGTTCACTCAACACTTTATGTAATACATCACCTATGTAAGCAAAAGATATCAAATTCAGAACAGCACAGGAGAGAGCACAGCCTTAGAACTGACTTAAGCATTCAAGCTCTAGAAAAAGATAAGATTTCAGGAACATTCTTCTGCTTTTCATTTCTTATTCCCTAGTTCAACACCACTGATTATACAGCGATGTTGAGTGAAGGTACTGCCCTCTGATGAGATGTACTACTCCTCCTTTTACTAAGTTCCTCTTCAATTGCCTCACCTATTTGCAGTTTGAATTTCTCTCTTTTGAGAGATGTTTAAACACATGCTGATACAGTGATTTCATTTCTTCACTTTATCTACATTACATCTTCCACGTTATCTGGAAAAAATATATATCACCTCTTTCAGTTAAAATAGATTTCTACTTGTATTCTTTATATCTCTAGATAACCTTGATGAAGCAGAGTATCAAAAGGAGCCATATTTAAAAGCAACCTGTCTGCTTAGTTTTATTATTTCATACATTAATCTCCCATGCAGACTTCCTAGCTATAACTTTTACAGAATGACAAAAATTCACAGAAAACAGGTTTAAAAGTAAAAATGACTTCATATTTTTAGTGTATCAGTACCCCAGTAAATTTACTAACCTTGGATTCAATCCAGTTTAGATTTCATTCCAGTTTACTACTAAAAGTAGAGGAAATTGATATGGAGTTGGTGCTAAGAAAAAATAATCAAAATATGTTAAGTAACAATTTGGACCACTGGACTCAGCAATAAAAGTAAAACATCAACAGTTATCAAGAAAAGTCTGAGAGACAGTGAATAATATATAACTCTTACACTTAAGTAGAATTACCATATTATTCAGCAAAAACAAAAAAAAAAAAACAAAAAACAACATGAAAGCAGTAATTAATTATTCTAAACAAATATGTGCTTAGAGGACAATGCAGTTCTGAATTAAAGGCTTAACTTTAGATTATGAATGTTTCTCTGCCACTAACAGAACCTAAAATAGAAAATGTGAAAGCTTGAATGTTTAAACAAAACCTGATAATATGCAGTATAAAGGGAATTAGCTAGTAAATTAGCATAACAACCAACAATTATTTAATGTCATGAAAACAGGCTAAGCATCAAAGGTCTTCATAAAACAATTAAGTTCATAAATATTAACCTTAAATCTTACAGGTTTTTACACTACATTGTCTTTACTTCTGCTTTACATGCTCAAAAAAAAAAAAATTAGAGGAACATTTACAGTAGCCCAGACATGAAGACATACACATCTAAATCTATGAAAGTTGAACAGAAATGGAACTATGCAAGATTCAGGCCTACAACCTGTCTTTTCTGACCTGTGAATGCCAAGAAGATGAGGAATGTAACTGAAATCCTCATTTTGTAACAGTACAACAGACAGCAATAATTATAGGAAATTACCATTAAAAAAAAAAAAAAAAAAAAAACACCACAAGCAGAGAAGAAAATAGGCTTCATCTTTAAAGCAGTGAACGTTACAGCCTACAACCTTCAAGAATTTTAACCTCAGACTTTCAATCCACAAAGGCAATGCACAATTCTAATTATCACTTATGATGTTGATATACAAGTGTTTTATGCAATACACTCAAACTTTACTAAGGTTAATGTCTAGTACATATGAAATTCAAGAATAAGTTGCTTAGGATTTCAAAGAAAAAAGCAAGAAAGAGTAATGGAATGGCATAATTAGGTTAACAACTCCAACTGCAGATGTGGAAGATGAATACCTGAGGGCATTCCAAAGTATTAGATGTGATAATCAGGTAAAAACAAAATCTTACCAATAAATACTATTAGAAGGGAAAAAAGTCTCTCCAAAGAAATGGCAAAATTTGCTGCTGTTTCCCAGAATGCAAGGGACATGTTCATGTTTTCTATGCTATTACAACATTGCATCTGAAATGCAGCTTGGAGGATCATTACAGAAATACCTTTCAATTTATTGCATGGTAATAGCATATTACAGATTTTTTTAAAATTTAATAAATTTGATATACATAACAAATATTAAAGTAAGTACAATATCTAAGAATATTAGATCTAACAGCATTAGATGAAAAAACACCACTTTTTATTATGCCCGCTTTCAGATCTATTAGATAGAAGATACCATATAAAGTTGGTTTTTTTTTTTAGTTCTGATCACTAGCTCAGCCAAAAAATGCAACCTTCAAAACACTTATAGAAAATAAACCTGAAGATCCACAATAATAACACAGTATTATAACATTATACCCACAATAAGTAATAAAAGACAAATCAAACAAGCATTCTTTACCCCTCAAACTATACCGATTTTACCAGAGCACTTAGAACCCAAGCAGATACTATTTGTATTTTCCATGTGGTTACAAAGGATACACTGTATAATTGATTACAGAGAAGAACAGGGGAAAAGATCAATTAAACCACTGTTGTGTCTTATGACACCAAGGATGCCAAATGGAGACATCTGGGCAGAAAAAAGTTTCAGTAATTCAATTAAAAAACTCTGTCAGGCTGCTGCTGTAAGTATTTCTTATTTCACTTATCGTATGCCATCACAAGAGACATTAAGTTTCTCTACACACACATTTGTTAAAATAAGAACTGCAAGCTAATTTTGTGAAGTTTCTCCAAAACCTCAGTTAATTAGGAACAGTAGAGGGAAGACATATCAAGGTTTTGACTGCTTGAGAAGATCTGCAGAAAATACAGAATTCTTGCAATCACATCCCTCCCTTTCTCTTCCTCCTATCTCCCTTTTTTTTTTTTTTTTTTTTTTTTTTTTTTAAAGACAGAGTTCAGAAAAAAAACAAAACTGCATTCAAAAATTTTTACATTTTGAGGTGTGACTTATAGTTGTTATTTCACTTCAAAACCAGGACAGTTACTTAAAAGCTTTAAGTATTGATTGAAAAAGCCTCCTCTCACCATACTGCAACAAAAAAGAAAATGGGAAATTACCCAAAAGAATATAAAGCTTCCACTTTAAATACATCTTTAGAATTACTTCAAGCTGAATCTACAGTTAAGACTGCATTTCCCTTCAAAAATTCAACCCTATCCACATCTTGGTTTTCAATAAAGCTTTTAAAGAGGAGCCTATACTTCATGTAAGTACCAAACATTTGCCTGCATGCTGTTTCAAAAGCAAAGACATGCAGTGCTCCACAGTCCAGAGAGGAAACACAACATTTTAATGATTAAAAGATCAAAAAGTCTTTATATTCAAGCTGAATGTTAAACAAAATTTCAAGGGAGAAAGAGAGTAAAGGGTTTTAATTATCACTACTTCATTAAAGGTATCAGAGATCCCGAGAGATAATGATCCTTTATACTACATATGCCATTGAGTGTGTTCAACACTCCTACTTTATGGAATCGCAAGGTTGGAAATGATCTGCAAGAGCATCTAGTCCAACCCTCCTCCCATTGCCACTACTACCACAAGCCTCTAAACCATTGTCTCGTAGCTCCTCATCCAGACGCCTCTTGAACGCTGCCAGGGACGGCAACTCCACCACCTCTCTGGGCAGGCCATTCTAGTGCCTGACCACTCTCTGAGAGAAAAAGTTCTTCCTTATGTCTAATCTAAACCTCCTCTGGTACAACTTGTGGCCATTTCCTCGGGTCCTGTTTGTTGCCTGGGAGAAGCCAAACTTCTCTTCATCACAACCTCCCTTCAGGAAGTTGCAAAGTGCAGTGAGGTCTCCCCTGATCCTCCTCTTCTCCAGACTAAACAATCCCAGCTCCCTCAGCTGCTCCTCATAAGACTTGTGCTCCAGACCCCTCACCAGTTCCAATGCCCTTCTCTGGACACGTTCCAGGGCCTCAATGTCTTTTTTGTCATGAGGGGCCCAAAACTGAACACAATACTCAAGACTTTTCTTCTAATATTCACTTCTTTCCTTTTTTCTCCACTGGCTTTGCTACATGTTTGCCATGTTTTTGTGTTTTTTGTTTTTTGTTGTTGTTGTTGTTGTTGTTGTTGTTGTTGTTGTTGTTTTTCTTTAATTTAAATAGGCAACCAGAACATCTCTCAGCAGGAAAGAAGTCTACAGGCAATGGGAACAGCAACAGGAGATGGAAGAATAAGTTCCCATTTTGAAGCAACGGTGAGCAAAGGGAAGCAAAGGCAGCAGCACACTGCTACAAATTGGGCAGGCCCTAGCTCTGTCCAGGGTGGTTTTTGCTGCATTTATGACCACCATCAGAAATTAAACAGAGAGGATTGTTTAGAAAAAAAGATTGCAATGTTTTCTACTTATTTCCTCAGTGGCAAAAGCTGTCCAGGGTGAAAGAGCAGAAGAGAAAAGTGAAGAGCAGGATAAAGGGAAGAAACAGGAACATTTATATGTTTATATAATCATGCTACTGTTCCAGAAATGTAACTTCAACGGCGGCACTCAGCTACTTATGAAATAATTAAAAACCATTCTCTGACAGTTCTTCATACTTCTGCAAATATAATCAAATTTACTGTCGAACTCAGCAGCCTTCTGTGATATGCCACAACGAAGAGTTTCTGAAGTTATCAGAGTATTTTGCTGTATGTGACAGTGTATTTCAGTGACTTAAGAACTGACATATTTTCCACCTTGAACAGTTATAACACAGTATTGCACAATCAATACAGGGAATTTGAGACACAAAGTCATGCCGGTTTTCACTAGTTTCCTCTATGTTTCTTTTTCTGCTAGCAATAAGTTCTTCAAAACACATGTAACAACTCAGTTCTCTCCTTTCTGCAGTCATTATTTCCATCTTCCACACTCAAACAGCTGATCCAGATACCAACAACAATTCACACCTTATGCACTATTTTCTATACAGTTGACAATTAAAAAAAAAAAAAAAAAAAAAAAAAGTCATTGTCTTCACTAAAGATCCTTTTAGTTCCATTAACTTCCCTCAAGAAGGTTCACTTTGCAAAAATTCACTGTACCTTCAACCACTTTTCCAACTGCCATAAAAGCTACGGCAATCTGGTCAGTCTTTATATGAAAAAACAGGTTCACTTTACTCTTGATTTCTATCATCTATGCTTTCTGCCACTACTAGAGTTGTAAACAGGAACTTTCTCTATCACAAGGTTCTATGCTCTTTTTTTCTTTTTTCCCCCCACCAAAAATACTCTGCAAAGGTGATTTCCAAGCTGCTTACTCTGAGAAAGTTGAAGTTTCATATTAAGTATACAGATGCTTTTCAGAGGACAACCACCATCATGAGCAGTACTAGCATAGTGGCTGAGTAAGAGGTATGTTTCAATCCTGTTACACAATACAGCTCTGCAGTAAAACCGGTAAACTTTGTAGACAGCCATTTTAATTTACCATTATTTACTGTCAAGAAAGGATTTCATTTAAAAAGAAATAAAGATTATTTCAGCTATCTTGGTAGCACAGCTGCCACTCTACATGAAAGTGTCAACAAAAGTTGCTAAGCCAGTACATCACAGCTAAAGGGAATCGATAGTGATAAACATAAAACACATTTTATTAAATGAAAAAGGTAAAGATTTGAAAAAATACATTAATTATAAGAGAGAGCAATACATTACTGTCTATGCTTCCCAGTTGCACAAAATTGTCCTGCAAACAAAAAAAGAAAAAGAGAGAAAAAACAACAAGGGGAATGCATAGATTTCAGGTGTTCATTTTCTACACTGATGCCCAAATGACTTATGCGGACAGGCACTATGTAACCTGGTAGGACCACAAAGTCAGACTACCATTTTAATGGTGAAACTGGGATTTTACAGACTACATTATTTCCTGAAAGATGTGAACCTTAATAATCTATGTACTTTAAAAAAAAAAAAAAATAAAAAATAAAAAATCAAAGCCATCCAATATTTGTTGCTATTCTGCCTGCACAGAGCTCAGTGAGATGTCTTGGTAGCAGCACAGCCTGGCACCCAGGTGGGCAGAACCTCACCTGGAACTGGGGGCAAGCTGATGCAGTAAGCATTTGCACTAGCATTAAAACCTGGAAAATGGTAAATATTTACACATTTCTTTTCGGATGAAGACAGACATTCTGTTGGATGTCTAAACAAAGCCACCCTTTCCTCCACGGCTCACACTCAGATGCCCCGGGCCGGCAATCAGCGTGTACACCAGCACACCACACGACCGTTTCGATCGCTTCGGCATTACTTATTAGCCAGGGGCACTCAGGTGGCATCGCAACACACGGTTTAATTTCTTCCTGCTGCGGCTCAGCCCCCCGGTGCGCCCGTGTCAGCGCAGGGACGGCCGCGCAGCCGGCCATGTTCGGGGGGCGGGGGCCAGCCGCTGGCCGACTCCCTGCAGGCGGCCCCTGGGGCGCCCGGGGAGAGCAGAGCCACGGGGCAGGGGGACGGAGACACTCGCCGGGGCACCGCCGCGGGGAGGAGGCACGGTGGGGCAGCCCCGACCCCACAGCCGGGCGCGACGGCGAAAGAAGCAAAGGTTCTACCTCCTTCTTTTTCTGGCCTCCCCCGAGCTGGCCGCAGAGAAAGAGGAGGAGAAGCAGCAAGAGGAGGAGACAGTTCCCGGCCGACAGGTGCAGCAGCCGCCGCAGGACACCGCCACCCGACGCCATGTTCCCCCCTCCCGCTAGCCGCTGGCCTCCGCAGGAGAGCACCTGCGGCCACGCTGCCCACCTTCTTCCGTCGATTGGATGCGGACCGCAGCCAATCGCAGCGCCCCGCGCCGCGGAGGCTCTTGGGAGATGTAGTCCTCACCAGCAGCGCCGCGTGCCGGCGAGCAGCTTTACCCGCTGGCCAAAATTCCCCGTCCCCAAAACAGCTGGCCACCATGGCAGCTGTCGGAGCGCTGAGTGCAATCTTGAGTTGAGACTACATAAAAAAAATAGGAAACCGAAGACCCTAATTTTCCATGTTTATATGCATACGCATTTCACTATTCACACAGAAAGTCATCTTTGCAGAAAATAATATTCACGTAATACACCAATAAAATTATTTTTTATTTTCTTCTCAGAGCATTAACCATGCAGTTGTTTTTTTTGTTTTTTTTTTTCTTCCGTACACTATGCAAATCACCGATCACATTTCTTTCCATGGAACACACACCACAGTGGGCCGGCTAGGTAATATTAAATTAATGAGCACCTACCCTTTTTTTTTTCTTTTTTTTCAGATTCCAGGTGTTCACCTTATGCTCTGTACCTTATTTACACACATTTGTACTGAAGGCACTGACAGAACTATTCATTTCTTTAGAGATTTTGCTATGTCTCTCAAAAATGTTGTTACTTTCCTAATCAGAATACCAGATGAAAATAGAAAGCTGAGGCACTGAGAGAGTACTCAAAAGTGTACTTATTTTAGGCACAGAATTTTTAGATGGTATCTTAATGATAGTATTGGATGCTAGATCAGTGATACTACAGACATCTTACCAATATGCGTTTAAAATATTAAATAAGGCTGGGGTGTTTATTTATATTTGCAATGTGTCTTTGAAAAGTTACTCGTATACACAGTAACTATGGATCATATTCAGCTAATCTACCAGATACTTAAAAGTGATCTAAGTTTCTTAAATTCAAGAAAGTTAAAAATCTTGTTATCCACATGTCAGATTTGTCTCTGGACAACAGTAACCATAAGGTGGTCAGTAATGTGGGTTCTGCTTCTCAACTATATATTAAAAAAAAAGGCAATATTCAAATGTTTACACCCACTTTCTAGCCTGTGGCTGAAAAGAAACAGTAGGAACAACTTACTGGATTCTAATACAGAGGCATTTATTGAGAAGCCTACACTTTCAGAATAGATTCTCCAGTATAATTTGTATTAGTAATGCTATCAGTACAAATATTTCAACATGACTGACAAAAAGTCTTAGGATTCCTATTATCAATACCACAGTACTATGTTAACCACTATATAATATGATAAATGATCTGGAGAACAGAGTATGATATCATGGTATTGCCTCCCATAGAATCTACTTCCCTATAATAAATGACTAAAAAAGAAAAACTAAAAACAAAATAGCTGCTGTTAGAATGGATTACAGAGGTTCCTAACACAGAACTCTGCTTCACAGAGACAGGATATTCCTATCAGAATGATATTTTAAAAGATGTAGACCTTTTTCTCACCTCTACATTTAGAAGCACTGCACTGGAACGAGAGACACTTTTCTTAACAAATGTGCTAAAAGAAATAATATGTAATACGTAGTTTAAAAAATTCAGGATACTCTTTCTAAATCCAGAACAGTTTGTAATCCTCTTGGTCTCCTCCTGAGCCTCAGGCACCACCAGGTGTGGACCTTTCACATTTTCACTGTGTGAGAGCAGAATTATAACTATGACGACATGACAACCACTGGAAAGCTCGTTCCTTCAAAATGCTAAGAAATTGTTTTGACGCAATGCAGATCTGCCAAGGATCTTATCTTTACTTTTAATCTAAAGTCTCAATTTTCAAGAATCCTGAAAGTCTTGACCGTGAGCAGGAAACAGCAGCATGGCAGCGTTGGCAATCTGACTTTTTCTGCTCAGATTTCTAACCTGTGTTCTGTATGTTCTGTATAAGTCCCAGAACTTTCATATTCAAGTCATTTGTGATTTTTATTTTATTTTTTTTTTTTTTTTAGCTCACTGAATAATGGAGACTTCACATAGTTGATTTAATGTTTGGGAGCTGCAACTCAATTAAACCATTGAACCTGCAACTGTGTGTTTTTCACTTTGAAGCTATCTAAGGATAGAGCTAGCCTCAAGGATATTTTATACAGACATAGCTGCCATATAATCATGACATGTATTATCATATTAGCGAAGGCCTAAAAGTGAAAGGATGTTTTCCTTTCCCTCTTTTCTCAAGAAACTACAGATGAAAAAGTAAAAGAAGTGCAATGCTGGAGTTGGATTAATGAACTGCCTGAAATCTCATTTCAGCGCAGACTGCAGTGAAGTTTGGGTAGGGAGAGCAGTCTGAGGAACAGCTAATGTGAACGTGACTAACCAACAGATCAGATTAACTAAAATCAAAACTTGCAATTCAGAAACATTAAAAACAAATAAACAAGCAAAAAAAAAACTTAAAGAAGGAGTAAAGATAGTTGCATAAATGGAAGAGTAGTCCAACTCTTTCCTAGAAGATAAGAAAAACTAAAGTGTTCATAAACACCTTAGTAACACTTTAACAAGTAGTTATGATCTTCCTATCTTGCCTGCTTCGTTAACATTTTTCTTTCTTTCCTTGTAATAAAAATATTGTTTGTATGCTATGTAATTAGTTGGGGTTTTTTATAATCCATGTAGAACTCAAGCTGGCGTCATCTTTCCTTTCCTTTTCTTTTAAATAATCCCCAAATAACCCCCTTAAATTTAAATCTGACATTTTTTCACAGCCAATCAATTCCTGACAGAAGAGATATATGAATTAGGCAGCCGTGTCCAGCCGTATACAAGGAAGAGTTACTGCTCTGGTTGCCAGGTTTCATCTACTACTTCTTTAATTAGTTTTGTTAGCTTTTCTGTTGAACTGAGTTTTGATAAGAAAGAATTTCCAAAAACATTCAATATTTTCTGCAGGTAGCTTTTAAGCTTATTGGGGTTTTTCACTTGATACGTATATGCTTTCCCGATTATCTGTAATTAGCACCCAAACCACATTTCAGCTGAAGTACTCAGTTCCAGAATTTGTTTTCAACTGAAA
The DNA here is from genome assembly GCF_019238085.1 of Lagopus leucura. Taxonomy (NCBI): domain Eukaryota; kingdom Metazoa; phylum Chordata; class Aves; order Galliformes; family Phasianidae; genus Lagopus; species Lagopus leucura. Next base: position 43,225,849 of record NW_024962264.1, read on the forward strand.
ATTTAAACATGATGCTCAGACATCTCAGATAGAGTAAGCTTAACAAAATATTAACTTTATTGCCAAGTTGGGAGGGAGTGCAGCATTACATCTTCTAAAACTACAAAGCCATTTAGTAGCCTGTCCTCAGTTTTGAGCAAGCCCATCATTTGTTATGACAGCAGCAGCTCAGTTTAATGTCACATAAGAAGAAATGCCACATAAGACTTCTCTGCTACAACTTCAAGGAAACAAGAAACGCATTTACTAAGTATGATTTAATATTGACCTGACCCAAAACAAAGTGGTTTGGTCATTTTATTAAGCTATGATGAAACATCTTAGTTCTGAAAAAATATATTTTTTAAATTAATGTGCTAAAATTTTGAGATTTATTAATTAAAACTTCAAAGTTTCCTTCATTGTGATTTGGGATCAAAATTAATATTGTTGCATCAGAATTTTCTGCAAGAAATGTATGTTAATGAAATCCCATTCTTTAGACAATAGATGTTACAAAGTGTCAAAGCAAGGACTACTTCTGAGAGAAAAGATTACAAATTTCAGACAAAACACAGTTTTCTAAAGACAATCTTTTTTGCTTCTTTGTGGTCATTTAAGAGTCAACAGTCAGAAGATGCAAACTTATGTTCAACGATGGATTAACTCCCAGTCAAATGGAATGATACATTCTCTTCTAGCATTCAGCCATCAGCCTCCAGAGCGGCTTTTGTTGGTGGTGAGATTTTTTTCTTCTGTTGGTATCTCTTTAACCAATGAGCCACATCACTGGGGATTTGGTGTACTGAGTTTTTTACATATACTTTTTTTTTCCTTTCTGATGTTAAAGATGAAGCATACCAAACAAAACTTGGAATATTTAGGAGATGCTGCCTCCCAGAGAGACAAGCTGCCATTAATAAATTGCTGTAAGTGGCAACGTGAAGCAAAACTATTCTTATATTTAGAAATCAGTAGAAGTATTACCTCTCACAGATGTGCTTTTCAATATATTGAGGCTCTTGAATTTTTTTGCATTGCGCATATCCTAATTCATGCTCACGGGGTGTGGTGAGCAGTAGATCAGCACTTGCTGATTCCTCTTCTGAACTGTGTTTAGTCTGAGTAAAGAAGATAAAACTACCTAGCTACCTGTCATCCATCCAAGCTCTCCAGTTTACTAAGTGTACTGTTTCATCTCTCTCTGTCTCTCACTTCCTCATTTCCACATCCTTATCAAAAGCAAGAAAGCAAGGTAGGACTTCAGGCAACAGTTGACCAGGCTAGCAACATTGAAAATGCCTTACAAGCTGAAACGATATGATTTTTCTAGCATATTTTATTTTCTTTCTGAGTGAAACACTGATCCTTTCCTCAAGAATACATCAATAAAGCATGATTCGTTCATTGTTGCACATAAATTTTATTAGCATGCTTTATACCTCTTTTATAGTATGATAGAAAAGCACTGTGAAAGCAGATTGACTACAGAACTTGATCTTTTTTCTCTCTGGTACTTTCCATTATGTTTAAAAGATAAAACCTCTTACGTATACAAATTCAATTGATGTAACTTTTTCTATCATTGTACTATTTCATTAATTTCACCTAGGATTCAAGAAAGTACTATGCAGATATATTACTGGATGAAATTGGACAACAAAATCATTTTTCATCTACATCAACATGCCATATATATAGATTTTTTTATTTTTTTTTACTAACTTCCTATAAATTAACTTCATATTATTATACTGAATGCTTTGTATGTTATCTTTGATGAAAGAAACTCAAGGAATAGAATAATTCACGTATTCCGGAAAACTTAGAAATTGAAGAATAAAGAAGGATTTTCTTTATAAATACTATACTTAAATATATAAAAAGATACTTAGCCACATAAAGCAATGGAGGTCATTGCTTTTGACATCAGTACTCAAGCACAGATCACTCATTAATAAAGCATAAGCAAATCTGGCTGGGAATCCTGACTGTGATTAACAAGTCTTAGACTGTTTTAGCTTTATGCTTTTTCAGCCCTGATGTCTTTTGTTGTTTAGTATGATTTTGGATAATGTTACTGTAGAAGTTACTTCATCTGTAAGCAGTGGTATATCATTCATCATAGAACAAATGTATTTTTAACCTTAAAGGAAAGTTGCAAGTCTACATTAACAGCACCTGGCTGTGAAAATTGGAGCTAGGAAAGAGAAAACAAAACCACTCAAAAATATTTCAGTTCACCGGTGAATGGCAAAATAACTTGCAGCTCATTTATACATTTTTAACTGTTCAATAATAAATGCAGATTCATACAATTTTCCAATTAATTTAAAATTTACATTTTATTTTGTCTTCAAGAAGTTCCATGTTTATTGCCTTAAATAAATTAAATTATGGTGAAGATACAATTTGTGGTTCTTGCTTTCTAATATTTAGGCTAAAAAGCTTTTTGAAATTTTCCATTGTTGACAAAAACTAATAATAAAGCATATGCTAATAGGCTCCCATAGCACTTAAAGAACACCACAATAGCTCATTCCTGTGCCCACAGTTATGCTATTTTCTGCATGAAAACTCAGTTTGGCAATTGATCATAGAAAAAGAAAGATCTCATGATTAAATTGCTTGTGCCTTTTAATATCTCACTCAGGAACCTGGAATATATGTTTGGCACAAATGTCAAATTGATCTTTACTGGTGATACATGGTGGATTTGTGTCACCACATTACATTGGAGTAGAAATGTTTCTAAACTAATTTAAGTTAGCAGCTAATTTAGATTACAGTGAATCACTCTCTGGAAACACTTATTTTCATTGACTATACAGGTGGCTTATTTAAGAGTAGTGCTGATTGAATTTGGGACAACTTAACATTCTCCATGAAAACTTCATCTATAAATGTAACACACCAGGTATTAATGGAAAGTGGAAATGGAACTGAAAGTGATTTCAATTCTGAGAACCTTGAATTTTGCATTTCCTAACGGTGCCTAGAATAGGTAGAAATAAGATCACACAATTTGGTTTTTATTTATTTTTTCACAGTATCTTGAGAATCACAAAAATTAAGACATGCTAGTCTTAGATATTAATATTTCATTAACAAATGAAGAAAGTATGAAAAAAATAACAAATCAAGCAGCACAAATGGTTACTGTTATTTCAGTAGCAATCTCTTTTACATGTCTCCCTGTGGAAATGTCTAAGTTCAAGTGATGCCTTTGAGAATCCTAGTTATTTCTTCTCTAGGAAAGTTAAGACAAACCTACATTATTTCCGTACAGATAATGAGTCTTTTTATTGCACACAATAAGGTTTAATTTGTTCCATTAATAATTGTAATAGAGAGCTGAAAAGCCATTTTACTTTAAGATGCTAAATATTTCTGTTAAATACCCATTTGGATTGTAGGCTTTCAGTAGAAATGCAAATTAACATTTGATTAGTCAAAAAAAAAAAATCAATAACAACTGAATATGTTTTAGGCTATGGTAGATAGTACAAATTATTTTTTAATTATTAAAAGTGTTAAGAATCAGATGTAACTGAATTAAGTGTTTGGTTACTTTAAATAAGTGATTACAAATTTACTTAGCTGAAATTGCAGTATTTCAGGTATAAATAATACCTTAAGGAACGATATTGAGAATTAATGAGTGCTCTTGCAGGCATTTACTTAAGCGTACACTTACGTAGATGTTGATTGCACACAAAGTTCATATTGCACATTATTTTTAAACTTTCTAGTACAAGTCTAAAAGTCTTTTTTTTTACTCTACAGTTTCACAATGAAAGAAAGTATGACAAGAAGTCCTAGCCTGTGAGAGAGAGACAGACTAAAGATATAGGCAATATGTGAACTTCCGTAATATCCCAGGAAAAAAAAAAAACACACTCCCATATTTTTTAAAGAATAAAACAGGATTCTTCTCTGTAAAAAAAACTCATCTGTGCTGTTCATAGTTTTAACTATCAGTTCCTCCAGTAGGTCTCTGTGAGATCGAGAAAATTCAAGTGGTTCTAGGAAAAAAAAAAAAAAAAAAAAGCTTACAGTAAGGTGCATCTTCCTGGCATAAGGAAAGTAAACTTACATATTATCATGGTTTCAAACTTTTTCAATGTAACATTTTCAGAGGAAATGTATGCACATTTAATGAAACAACATCATAAGTGGGTAAATTATGACAATCATCAAGCATATGAAGATAGCTTTTAATACCTGATATTAAACAAAAATAATAGAAACATTTTAATGACCTATAACAATCAGATTAAATTATGATAGTTTTCTTAATGACTTTGCAAAACAGCTTATTATAAACAACAAATAATCTAGATGAGGTTTTACCATTATCTGAAACACAGTGCTGTGACCCAGTACCCAGAACCATAGTGAGACAGCTGCCAGAGCAGAGTTCAAGTTCTTACACAATTAAACAAAGTCTGCCTGATGCCGCGCAATCAATGAATGCACAGATGCTATAGTTATAAGGAATACCAGAGAGCTTAGCTATATAGCTATTACACCAAACCAGAAAAGATAGGATACTTACCCATTTCCTGAGCTCACTTATAAAACTCCAGCAGAGTGGATCTCCAAAAGAGATCCTTCCCCGCTGCTAGTCAGCTCTTAAATAGGTCTAAGAGAGGTGGAGCCAGGCTCCACCCCTTCCAGAAGCACAGGTGAATTGCCTTCAACTGTGCTCCCGTGGCTGATTCATTGCTTGCCTCAGGTGATCAATCAGAGGTTCAGGCCGTGATTCAGCTGTTCCCATACAGATGTGTTATTTAATAGGCTCTTAGATTTGTAAACTTTGTTACATCTCATGTCACTGATAGAATCAACTTCACACTGTGGGAGGAAATCTGTGTTGTTTAGAAGCTTCATTCTACATCTTCTTGCATTTTAAAAACACATCATTTACATTTTTTTGTTTACTTGGTTTACACCATTTTAACATCGGTAAATGAAAGCTAAACAAAAAGCAATAGATTTATGGAACAGTTAGAGAATGGTTAAATAGTGACCTAGGGGCTTTGTTAGAAACTCATTTAATGTAACCTCTCACTGCTATGTGGTGATTCTCTAAGACAGTTCTTCCATGAACAAAGAAAAATATATAAAATTGAATTAGGATAGCATTAACGCTTTCTAGAAACTAGAGAGATCAAAATTGGAATATTGGATCTACATAGAGTATGTACACTTCATAAAACACAGTTTAAATGAGAATAATTGGTAATGTATAATGTGAGCTTTAAGCTGTGAATGTTAAGGAAATTCATACTATTAATTCAAGAGGATAATATAGCATGATTACAGTCATTAGGTATATATAGATGTTTTTATTGTTCTGGTCCCTAATTTTAATGCACAAACTGTCAGCCTGGTCATGGCTGTTACCTTGTTTTTTGTTTTGTTTCATTAATGGACAATTTAAGTTTTATTTTCAAAGCTCTTAACTTTCAAACATTGAAAAAATCTGCAGCTCTCTATGAAAAGTTAACTGAAAGGATCTCTTTCAGCTCAAGGATATTTTTGGAACATAGAATGACTTGCCTGAATTATTTGTAAGAACAGTCTAAAATATTACACCAATAAAAATTATTCCTGATGCAAACTGAATCAGAAATGTGTACACATAAATACATATTTAATTACACAGGAGGTGATCAACTTGTTTTGTTTCACTGAGGTTGTAGTCAAAATTTCTTAAAAATTTACTTCAGCCTGCAAAACTTAGATATGTTTGTTTGCTGAGTGCTGCTTACATGTTTCTTGCTAAGAAATTGATGTTTATATATGTGCTGATGCGTATTTAGAATCTAGAGACCAAAATCTGTGATAAAACAAAGATTTTATTGTGATGATCTTGAACAAAGAGAACTACAGGAAGGCACAACTTTGGTTCCTTCATTTTCCAAAACTCAAGTCAATAGGAAGACTTCTCATGATGGGGATGTGATGACCAGTCCTGCAGAAACAATATGTTTAAGTTCATGAGATCTCTGTTGCTGATAAAAATTAGCATAGGCAAAGGAAATACATTCTACTCTTATTATTTACAATAAATTACATTGTGAAAATTACTAATATCAACAGATAAAAGTACTTGAATGAAACAACTACACCTGGGAATATCTGCCTGGTACCATAGTAACTCAGCTTATGTTCTCTATTTCTGCCCATAAATGATTTTTATAAAATTATATATTAAAAACATATAAATGCTAGGATAGATATCTAACAGCTAAAAATAAAAATGGAATGCTTAGAGTACAAAAATGTTCCTTGGGATGAAAACCCAAAGTAAATATACTTTCCATAGGCTTGAAATCAAATTTTACATCACATGTTTTAAAATTGGATTGAAATTAGTAAAATGTAATCAAAATTTTCACAGTGTAGTATCCTTCATTATTCTTTACCAATTTAATTAAGAGATGAGCAATGAATCTTATGTCAGAATATGAACATATCACTATACAATGTGAAAAATTAATGAGCAAAAGTGCAAAACTTCAAAAGTGTTTTACAATAATCTTTTGCTATATAAGCAAGGACTTAGACTTAATTATTAAACAAACAACTATTCACTTCTTGACTGAACTTAAGGTAAGTGTCATGTCATGCTCATATATCATTATTATGACAAATTTAAACAAATACACTTTTTACTAAGTGCTTTACTTGGAAAGTTAGATTGAATCATCCATCCCAATTAAGGGATAGTCAAAAAATATAAACTGAAAGTACTCTTCAGCTCTATATTAATATGATGGCTCAGTCACAATTTAGGTTTATACGAGCATGAAAATGATAGAAACTCTTGAAAAATGAATCCCAGTAGTTCTAATTAATCTAATCACAGCAAATTATATCCTTCTAGTATATTATCTAGTACACATGGAAATATAACAAACTCTATTTATATGTAGTCCAATAAGCTAATCTGCTCAGTTACTATACTATTTCTACCTTCATTATCATAAGGTGCATTAATATTTGTTAATAGAATTCAACCATCTGCATTACTAAAGAATTTTTTGTCATTTCCCCTTGATAAAGCACTTTTAAGAGCCAGGTCAGCATTACACTGTAAGAACATATATATATACTGCATGTGTAAACCATATGAACTCTAGTTTTATGCACAGTGGATCTAAGAGCAGTGAAACAGTTGATGTGAAGGCACTTGAGATAATTTGGCTTTGCAGATACGCACTGTGTGAGCCACGTGATCAGTACCAGGGTAGTGCTAGCCTAAGGGAACTCCACAAGCCTCTTATACATTGGAAGACTTTGAAAAAGTATTCTGGTGTATATCCACTCAGCAATCAATTAAAAAAAAAAAAAAAAAAAAAAAAAAAAGGAAAAGGAAAAAGGAAAGAGAGAAGAGGGAAGGTAATGGGAGAAGGAAAGAAAAGACAACAAGAGAAAGTAAAGAGAGGAAATAGAAGATAATTTTGCTAATTGCATTCAGGACTTGTGGCAATGGGGGCAAATGGGGGGATGCCTGTATTCTGTATATCTGCCATAGTTGTATGGAGGCAAGTATTTTTTCACCAAAGGAAATTTTAATGGGAGAAAGATTTCTCCAATTGCTACTTTCCTTAGAGAACAGTGTTTCATCTGGTACCATCTGAAATTTAATTTATGAAGAATCTCAGCTTGGGAGTTGTATAAGGCCTGACCTCTGTCTCCACCGTTCTGTTACTGCCTTAGCCTGACTAATTGCAGCTGCCAGATTATATTTGACAGGTCTGCACAAATGGCTGTGAATGCAACCACAGCTAAAAATGAACATTCAGGAATTATGATTGGCCATAAAAATGCATATATATTAATGAGCTAAATAATCAGACAAACCAAAGCATCCCAGGGAAAAATAAAGTATGGAAACATAGAGAAAAAAAAAGAAAAAAACCCCAACTGGTGGCAACCTGACATTTCCCATTCTATAATTATCTGTTTTATTATATAATGAGCACCAAAAGGAATGCTGAATATCTCTTCTGGGCAGTAGCTTACTCATTGCTTGAACACAATGAATTTCACATTCAGCTGTTATCTAAGGTGTTACTGTCTTCAGATAGTCTCCCAAATGTTCCACCAAGAGCATCACAGCACTGATGCAATGAAAGGACATTCTAGCTAAGAATTTCTCTCGTGAGGTACATCTCTGTGATATCATCTTTTATATGGCTTTTTTATTTTTATATTATTTATTATTTATTATAATAATAACTAATAAATAAATAAATAAAAGATAATAAATAAATATTTATTTTAAATGCAAATTATGATATTGAAGAGTTGCTACAAAAGAATAATACCTGTAATGATCAAAGGTAGAAAATGACTCGAGTACAAGGAGTTGAGTCATGAAAGCACTAAGGTCTCAAAAATATGATGCTAGAATTAGAGTTGAATGTTAATTTTTGAAAGACATAAACATATGGCTTGTCTATTCCCAGATGACGAGATAAACAAACAAAAAAAAATTGTAGTTGGTTTTAAAGTCATTTAAACATCATTTTACGTAAAATGTCTTCAATCTGTGTTAAGTTGTATGGGTAGGATTTTTCAGCTAATTTTTTAAATAATGCATATCCATGCAATAGTAAGCATTCAGAGCAAAGAGATTCAGCTCTGGTTTAGGGAATGCAAATCAGTTCCAGAAGTACAAGCAGCAAAGCTAAAAAGAGACAGGAGCTACAAAGCTAACAGGGGATTAACTTTCAGAAGAGCTTACCAGTTTATCATTGTGAACAACAACACCAAAAAAAGATGAGAACAAACTAAGCAGGAGGAAAAGTATATAGAATAAAGCTGCTAACTTACAGCTGCAGTGGATGTATCTAAGTGCAGCCCTGAGCCTACATTTCACTCTAAACCTGACTTACATTCAATGTGTGCGCAAGCCCAAGGTAAATCAAAGTGTTTTAAATTAATTTCAAAGCCTCATCCACTTTATTCAATTGTTGAATGTCAAGCATGTTTCCATTCAGAGTTAGAGAGTCCTACTGTAAGAAAGTAAAATGGGTCTGCCATAGAAATCATAAAACATTTGGGCATAAATCTTGGATGCTTGGCTAATAACCAGCTACAGTCCCAGCAGAAAGCACTTATTCTCACATACTTTAAAGATACTAAGGATAATAATTTGTCCTAATGTGTTAAAATATTACCTAAACTTTGTTTTGTCTGTAGAACAGAAGAACTGCAATGCTTTTTATTTTATCTATATGGGCTTTTTAAATATGTTTATGGAATAATTGTATCTCACAGTTTTGTTGTTGTTTTTCTGTTTGTTTTGTTTTGTGTTTTTTTTTTAAAAAACCTCTTAGGCTTAATTGTACCATCAATCTGTATGGAAAATTTGAAAAGGCTGAGAAAACTAAATTCAGTTCAGAGAGAGTTTCCTCCTAAAAAACTAAAAACAGAATTTTTCTCATAAGCGGAATTCTTCCTTTCTAAGTTCTGCTTCAATTAAAAATTGCAATGAACATTTGCTTTTCTTTTTTTGTAAAGCAAGTAGATTTTTTCCTGATAAGAAGCTCAGAAGAGATTGTTTTTGTGTGTGTCAGACACGCTCAGCCTAACTTACATTCTCTCATATGCACCGGTTTTCTTTCAAAATTCATTTAAACTGCTTTTTGAAGTTTTAGCTGTCAATAATTGCATATTAGTTTCCATTACAGAAGAAGTAGGAAAGCTTCATGACATAAGGGATCTGAGAGTTAATTACAGTGAACTTCAGGTCCTTTCCCAACAGGCAATAAACTGTTCTTTAGAAAGTTAGAGATGGGAAGAAGTCATCTCCATGCACTGGCAGGTAAATTATGAAATTTTCCTTTTGTATGGATGGAAGTATAGGTATAGCACAATAATAGTTATGAAAATTACAGGAAGTAATTTACATATTTGGTAAAGATACAGTGAAGTTACTATGTACAGCATCTGATGCATGGACTCAGATGTGAATGATCCAAATTCTTTACTATTATTTCTTATATCACTTAAATACATTCACAAGTTTCCTTTTTTTTTAGCTTTCCCATCTGCCCTTACAAATTTCCCATCCACCTTTATGTGTCAACAGAGTATTCTACAAACACTCCTTAACCATGCATGCAGGTGCTTATCCAATCAGAGCCATGTAGTTTTTCTTATATTCCCACAGCTATGGGGCGCAACATGTCAAAATGGAAAAGTACATGCATTTAAACTTCTTGGAGTTCAAGCATACCCAGGCACACATTGCTCAATTTTAAGGGTTCTGTAGATTTGTCTACCTGTAAGAGAGGAAGTAAGGGGAAAAAACCCATAAGAAAAAGTGTTACGCGTTTGTTTCACAGAAATAAAGCCACCTTTGCATTGTCTTACTGAGGAATGTTCCCCTCCACTGCACTGTTCCCTACTCCTGTTTCCCTTTAGTGTGTCATTACCACAGTGGATACAGGTGAGATATCAGATGTATTTTTTTTCATCCACGTGAAAGCACAATTCTGTCCTTAATTGTACAAGGAAATAGCACACTTAAAGTTCATTTTACAACCAATGAAAGATGCTTAGGTATATATACATATATTTCAAGGTCTTTTACCAGTCTTGTCTCTAGGTTGCCAAAAATGCCAGTTGATAACAAAGTTCTATAACATTTGGTAAACTTCGCTGCTGCATATTTGTAATGTTTTGGAGAAAACACAAAAATATTTTGTCTTCCCAAATGTTTTGATAAATTATACCTGTCACAGATGAATTAAAAACATCCCAAAAGGATACTCTTGTGAATCTAGGTACATAATTCTCCATCAACAGCACCTTACAAAAGCATCTAAGGGAATACAAAAGGCAAATCCTTACCTACCTCTTTTGTAGGCTGTTACTTTGGCTTTGGACAGAAGTAAATTAACCTTATCCACATTAAGTTACTTGGGATGCTTAATTAATTACATTTTCCAATTTAATTATGTTGACATAATATCCATGACAGAAATAATGCATGTTATTCTATGCTGTAGTCAGTAAGTCTCATACCATTCATTTTTGAATCTGCATTATTATTATACCTGCATTAGATAGTCAGGTATATCTGTGATGATGTCACATGTGAATGGTGCTGGTTAAGGAGGACATTCTACTGTTTGTCAGTCTATCTTCCCTCCATTGCTATAGGAAACTACCTTCAAAACAATTATGTCTGCATATTTTAGTCAGACTTCTGTGTTTATTACTATTGAAATATAGAATCATACCTGTAACATTTTAATTACCTTGAGACTACCTTCAAAATTTAAAAAAATACATTGAAAATACAAAATACAAAATTGAAAAAATTGAAAATTTTGAAATACAAAAAATTACATTGAAAGAAGTGATGTAGAATTTGCAGAAATAGATGTTAGGTCATTATGGAAGTTCTGTGGGAAGTAAACATCTTAATATTTACTGAAAGTCTCATTAAAAATAAAAAAAATTAAAAAAAATCAGGCTAGTGCCAGTAATGCCTCCAATAGTGAGATTACTTGTTTCTATTTAACTGGGATGTAACCACTAGAGTTACAACCCCTGAACAAACAATTGTAGAACAGGGTACTGTTAGGCAATAACAGAAATCAGCAGAATTACTTGAGATAAATTTGAAGTCATGTCTTTTTAATTCCTTCAACATACGGTTAGTGAAGAATTCAGATTCTCTTTTCAGAGTTTGAAAACGCTTATATGCTAATGGATAGTTTTAGCTTAAAAAATGCTCTGGGTATTCAGCATGATATGCTCTGTTGAGTGCTCAGATGTCTCTTCCACCCACCTTCTTTTTACCTCCAAACCTCCCCTGAAAAGTCGAATGCCACCCAAAGTATGCTCTGGAAAATCCTTCCATCTTCCCAGTGTTTGTACTATACTCACCTCTCCTGTACTAGTAAGAAGATAAACCTTTATTGTTGTGGATTGCCTTTGAAATACAGGGAGTTGGACAGGCAGATGGGGAAATAGTCTTTATTACTGGTTTGATGTTTGCTGCTTTGTGTAACATACTGCAAAGTGAAGTGGAAGTGTTCAAGGCCAGGCTGCATGGGGATTTTGAGCAACCTGTCCATGCCTATAGCAGGGAGATTGGAACTAGGTGATCTTAAAGGTCCCCTCCAACCTAAGCCATTCTACTGGTCTATGATTCTACAATTCTATGATTTTTCTCTCTAATAGTAATTCAGACTAAGCTTGCTTCCATACAAAGGCAAAATTTTAGATGGTGAAAACACTGGATTTAAAAAAAAACAAACAAAAGCAAACTCAATTGCCTATCTACACGTAGTGAACTTAGGGATTACTTTTATTATGCGTTTTATTTTTCTATTTTTATTTTTTTACAACTTTTGAAATTCTTTGTGTTAAATATTGCAGTACATAGAAAGGTGGTACAAGAGAAATAAAACAATATTGTGTGTTTTTACCATGCTCAGGAACTGTAGATAATAGAATATAAAGAAAGAAAAAATGGACAATATTTGTCCTGAAGGTTTACATGAAAAAAAATTGTGATGACAAGTATAAAATCATAAATATCTGGGTGAAACTGAGGCAGGTGGCAATGGCAGCTATTTCAAAATCCATGAAAATCTTCAGGGTTTTTGAATTATTGTGAATATAACATATTAAGTTATATTCATTTTTTGATCAGATTACAATTTTGGTGAATAGTGAATATTTATTTGAATATTTGGTGAATAGTGAAATTTAGTGAATAGTTTTTGACCTAGAATAACATGCTTTTTTTTTAAAACAAATTATCATTAAGTAACTTAGCAAAATAGATTTAGAACAGCTACCTGTCTATATCAGAATATCTTTTAATAAGAAATTGTCAAATCAGTGCACTTCTATGGGGCTTTGCAGAGAGCAACTAATTGCTACTGTTAAACATTTTTATTACCATTTTAGATAAAAAAATCCATAGCCACACTGCTGACAAAACCTGAAGACTTGTGATGGTAACAAAGCAGTTTTGTCCAATTGCTTAGATCACACAGCAGGTTGAAGATAGTTAAGAAAATCATTTTTTCTACATCTGTAAATAAGAACTGCAATACTCGATCACAAACAAAAGAATCCTGAAAACAATTTACAAGAGAAAACCAGTTCTTAATAACCTCAGAGAAATCTGGTCCTCGAGTATGAACAAAGAAATGGACTTACAAAGAAAGGCTGAGAGATGAGCTCATTCAGGCTGGAGAAAAGAAGGCTCTGGGAAACCTCATTGCAGCTTTCTAGTACTTGAAGGGAGAGTATAAACAGGAGGGAAACCAATTACATGGAAACTGCACAGTCTAACAGTGATAAAACAAGGGGAATGGCTTTAAACTAATAGAGAGATAGTTGGACCTGATGATCTTAGAGGTATTTTCCAATCTTAATTGTTCTATGATTCTACCATAATACATAATAAATAATAAATTATACAGTATATAGTGTGTAGTAAAACAATGAACATATGACATCATATGACATCTAACATATGATATAAAATATGTAATTAATATGTATTATACATTTCACATAGTGAATTAAAAAAAAAAAGTAATTACAATTTAATGTTATGTGAGGGTCATCCTCAAAAGTAGAACTGAAACAGTCTAGTTAAGAACACGTAGCACACAGAAAAAATATATATAAATTACAACATTAGTATCTACAAAACAAAATATGAGCGCAAGTTGTTAGCATTCCTCATTGTCTGTATATTACACTGTGATATGTGGATGAGATATAAGATTCTTTTAATGATTTTTGAAACATTTCATTGAAATATTTTGTGTTTCAGTTTAAATTAGAAGTAGACAGTTTTTAGAAAAATTAATTAAAAGCATATGCAATAAACAATTTTCCTTATGTCTATCTAGTGAAGTTTGAAACATCTTAATTTACGATGGGAGTATAAAACTTCATAGGTAGATTTAATGACTAATGCTATGACCAGAATTAAGGTGTTCACAATCAATATCTAAATTGCATGGTAATGACTAAATTTAAAGACTACAAGGTTCAGAAACTGATGCAGGAAATTTGTCCTTGGAAATGAATTGAGACATTGCTTAGCTTGTGTCTAGAGGTAATTTTTATTAATTTTGTGTCTTTCTCAGTAATTCCACAAGGGCAAATGCGTGAATCAAATGTGTTTGGACAATTTGCATATAAGGTATCTTAATTATATTCAAACATAAAGCCAAGACACATGAATGTTGCTTGGGTGGTTGATCTCCATAGCGCATCACCTGTGATGTCTTCTCTACATATTTCAAGTTGACACAGATGGCTTAAAAGTAGCATATTGCTCCCACTGCCCTTCTGGGACAGTGTCCTGCTCCTAGCAAAGTGATAAGGGAGAAGAAATCCCTGCACTCCATAGTGTCCAAAGGCTACAATTATACAGTGTCCTTATGTAAACCTCATAGGCTCAGGATGAAAAGTTGATCGCCCTTTGTATACATCTGCATAATTTCTGGGCACAATATGGCCTTGTGTGAGATAATATACACCTGTTTTGCAAGAAAACCATCCTTCCTGGCTTTCCAATGTTTTTGAAGGTATTTACAAGTGGCAAAAGGAGTTGTAGCTCTTAAAATATGATCCCTATGATCACTTCAATTACCATCAGGCTGCAGCTCTAGAAAGATTGTTTTGATGTTTCCTAAATGAAGTCAAGTCTTCACTATAATACTGTATAGCCCCTATTTCTACTTGTATGAAAAGACAGTGCTGATTCAGAACTGTACAACATCCATGCCTGTGAAATAAAACACCTGGACTGTCATGGTTCAGTAACTGACTTGTTACAAGTTAAAATGGGAATTATTAGTGCCTTACTTCCTTCTCTAATACCAATATGCTCAAATCTTTGCTCCTTCCAAAAAGCACATCTGAAGTGTAGTTGAATAAAAAATAACTAAAACAAAAACCCATTCCTACTTCTACAAACTGACTACAAAGACATTGGAAAAGTTCAGGTTTTGCTTTAAGAGCAGTTTAATGCTGTCTTCTTACTGCCCAGTCTTTAGCGCTATATTGATTTTTTCCTTTATGGGGATATAATAGAAATAATAGTTTACACTCTGAAATAAGTCTAGACTAATAAAAAGATAATAGTCTGTATGTAATTAAGTCTTTGCATAGCTTCTTCCTTTTACAGTTACTATGGAAGATACTACAACTGACTCCTAATAAAATGGAAAAATCTGTCTTACAAAGAACACTGATGTAGTGTTTTTAATGGTCTACTATTCATGCATCTACCCCAATAATTCTCTAAAATAAGCAATACTAAAGAGGAAAGAAAAAGATCTGTTCAGCTCATGTCTGTAAATACGGCAATGGCAATCCTTCTAGGATTTATTCAATGTTAATTTCTACTAGTTAAGGTTGTAAGTTTATATTTCTGCTGGCTAACCTATACTGAAGGCCACTACGTGTCAGAAAGTGAGATAAAGAACTCATCTGACCAATAGACACCACCAGCATTGTGGTGACCAGGCCACAGGGTACTAGCTAATCTTTAGCACTGAAAAATAAAAGTCTGTTGCATCCAGAGATGAACCTTTCAACTTGAGTGTCTGTTTTCTCTTGCACTTCTGCTTTAGAGATCATGTAGGTAGAGATATCTGCTTTCACCTGCTGGCTCATACAGCCAGAGAAGGAAAAGTCAAGCTCCTGATCAAGAAATGGCAATCATGAGTAACAGTGTACGGAATTGGTATCAAATAGAAAGTGCTGTACTGTGAATTACAGCATTGATCATAGCCAATTGCAGAAAAGCTCATATAAATCTTTTAATATAACTGCAAATGTGAAAACATGCTGAACCACCATATTGTTTAAAATGACTTTTCACAATATTTTAGGCAGAGTGCTAGTAATCGCTAGGCACAAAAGAATACAGATATCTCCACGGATGATCTCAGAACATTGGCACTCATTGAGTAACATCTACCATAGCTCAAAAGAAGCTCTTTCTTTACAAGGTAGGTAGACAGTCAGTTAAACACTTTTTTTTGTTGCATACTATTGCCCAAAAGACCTTACTAGGGGATAAGACCATTCCTCATGTGAACAATTATCTGCTTATAATGTTCTTTATATATACATATTTAATGCTGCTGTTTCCAGTTTTGTAGATATGACATGAAATGAGGGTTGGCATTTTCTCATTATCCACTGAATGCAGAAATGCCTATCAGACCTTTATCCAGTTCAAACTAATTTTTCCTTCTGAAAACAGAGAAGTTTTATATTAAGCAAAGCAAAATAAGGAATTCGTATTTCCTGTTAGCAGACAGGTGTTTAGCCTCTTCCAGGAGAGCAGGGCTTGTCATATGTAACAGTTGTTCAGGAAGACAAACACTACCCCAAATATACAGTCTTCCTCTTCCTATCCATGAGGTTTTCTTACTGAGCATGCAGTTGTATAGCATGGAATATCTCTGAGACTAATTTGGGTCAACTGTCCAGACTGTGTTCCACTCCAGCTACTTACAACTCGCAATCTACTATTATGTTTTTATGTGTTTTATATATATGTTTCTGTTTGAGCAGCAATGCATTTGTTCTGTGGGTGCACCACCAGTTTGTCAAGTTTAGATTATTTCTAGCTTAGGTTGGTCCCAGAATATTTAAGTTTTCTTGCTTTGTAGGATATGCTGTTTAATATTTTGCTGCCTTTTGAATCTGTAATAGCTGCCAGTTGGAAAATTCAAAACAAATGAACATGAGATGATTAAAATCAAATTCATTTCTGTTAAGAAAAAATTAAACAAAAGTTAAGTAAATCCATTGAAGAAAGTAGATCTGTGCCATGTGGTTGATTCTTTAAAAATTACTACTGAACAGGTAAAATCATGACTACCCACGACCACTGACCCAAACAATATTTCAGTCTAGAGGGTTCTATTCATTAATAGGATATATAACATTAACATTATATAACCTATAACATTAACATTATATAACCTATAACATTAATAGGACATCAATTAATGATTTTCTCCTGTAATTTTTTAACTGTCATAATGGATTTTAGATAAAGATTCTACAGATGCTGTACAACATCTTTTTAAAGGTCAGATAAACTCTATTTATATGATAAACATTATTTTCAATTCTTCAATGTGTATCTTAAAAAGAAGAGCAGAAAAATGTTAGTTAACTAAATAATCCTTTCTATTAAATCGGGAATTTTCTTCACAGCATTATGATTTCTTAACTGGCCATCTAGTCCTTAATAGATTAAGCAGTCACAGAATCACAGAATCACAGAATTGTAGGGGTTGGAAGGGACCTCCAGAGATCATCGAGTCCAACCCCCCTGCCAAAGCAGGTTCCCTACAGTAGGTCGCACAGTCATATAAATAGTGACTGACACTTTGTTATAAATATCCTTACTTTTATCATTTCTGAACAGAACAGCTCAAAGTGATAAAATTCAGGCATAGAAACTTTTAATTATGATTTTTCATTAATAATTTGCATTTTTTATTTTTTCACAGAAATACTTGCCAGAATAATAGTCCTTTTATCCACAGCTAACTCTGGCATTATAATTAACAGGGTAAAAATACCATTTATAAATTCATTTGATTGTCCACATTCATCTTTTGCTGCATATATGCCAGATAGATAATTTTCAAAAAACTGCCTACTTCTGGCTGGGACTCTACTAAACAGGCATATATGCTTAAGTGTTGTTCAGCACGTGGGCAGGGGGCTTCAAACCCTCCGAAAGAGTTAGACCAGCTAGGCATGATCTGCAAATGAGTGGAGAATATATATATCAAGCTCCCTGAGTGAGCTGGATCATTTGTACAAAATATGTACAGCTAATGAGATGTAGGCCCTAATGTAGATGCACTGTACAGCTGAACTGTTATGCTCTACAAACAGAGCCAGATGTCTGCAAATCTCAGCACTCCTAGATTGTATTAGAAAAAAACATGTGCCAGTGCTTCACATTCCTCCTTGCCTCATGCTGAACTTGAAAGGTCAAGTGTCATGTTTGAATAATGAAACCTGATAATATCTGATTTCCAGATTACAGACCTTGGTCATTTCTCAAGTGATTAATTCTCATCTGTAATAATGCAGCTTCAGGTAAGGCTGAGGCTGAGAGTGTAAAAGAGATGTAAAACAAAGTGAAAACTTTATGGAAGAAACAACTCTTAATCTCATCCAGCTTGTGCAGGCAGGGCTGCTATAAATTTTAACTTTTTTGGAGCTACACAACTTGAAAAAGTACTCTTACTCCATGCAGTTATAAACCCAGAATTACTTCTGCACATGTACAGCTTCTGTAAACTATATTTAAGTGCTTAGAACTTTGGGAAAAATAGAATTCAGCAATAGATGAGGGGGAGCAGCAATGGATTTGAAGAAGAAAGTGCATATTTTGGATGTTAAGAATGAGCCAAAAATTTCACAGAATCACAGAATCGTAGGGGTTGGAAGGGACCTCCAGAGTGCATCAAGTCCAACCCCCTGCCAAAGCAGGTTCCCTACACCAGGTCACACAAGATGGTGTCCAGGTGGGTCTTGAATATCTCCAGAGGAGGAGACTCCACAGCCTCCCTGGGCTCCAGTCACCCTCACCATAAAGAAGTTCTTGCATACAATTGTGTGGAACTTCCTATGCTGCAGTTTCTGGCCATTTCTCCCTGTCCTGTCTCCACACGCTGCTAAAAAGAGTCTGGCCTCGCCACTCTGCCCCCCACATCTTAGATGTTTATAGACCTGGATCAGGTCGCCTCTCAGTCTTCTTTTCTCAAGGCTAAACAGATCCAGTTCACTTAGCCTCTCCTCATAGGGGAGATGCTCCAGGCCCTTCACCATCTTTGTGGCCCTCCGCTGGACTCTTTCCAAGAGATCCCTGTCTTTTTTGAACTGAGGAGCCCAGAACTGGACACAGTTTTCCAGGAGGAAAAACTATCAATTAAATCTCCTCGTACAAGTTAAAGCAGTACATACAGCTAACTAAGGAGCAATCTGCAAGATCTGCACCTCTATGAGAATAAGTTTAGAAATAAGAGCTGCTAAAGTTTTTTCCTGAAAGGGTGCTAGTGCAGAAACATCACAAGAGCTGTCAGATGATTATATGTAAGCAATGAAACTTTCTTCCTGCTCCTCTGGATAAACTCAGTATTGTAAATAGCCTCTCAGACAGTAGCCTCAGTCTGAAGATGCAGGACCTGTGTTAACAGAATGGCTTCAGGAGTCCATGCCTTGGAGGGCTGTTGAAGCATGCTGTTCCCTTCATTCTCCTATGGACATAGGACAGCTTAAAAAATACGTGTAGATGGAGAAAAAGGGATAGAAGCAGGAGTTAATAAAGGAAACAAATTACAAAAGCATGTAAGTAATATATTATACATTGTACATATATTTTTATAAATGTATGGATTCCATATGCAAGTTCACCATAAGATCTTATACGACTACACTGAAGAAAATGAATTCATTTACTTCTTCATGCTTCAGGATGTATGTAACTATTAACTGGGTGAACTGAAAAAAACCTTCTAAAACTGGGTTACTGCATATTGTTCATGCATTTTTTTCTCCAACTTATTAATGCCCTGGCATTAAGAAGGAAGAATATATTGGATTTGAGTGATCAGTGGTCTCATCTAGAGCCTATCCTTGATTTCTATAGAGCAGAAACAGACTTGCTATCTTTTGTGTTACGGGTATAACATTGTTAATAACTACTAGTGATTTTTCTAGTTTCAGTGATAAAAGACAGTGTTATAGCAGTAGGCATAGAACTGCATATCCAGTGTCACACACTTTTAAAATGTTGTGGTCTGTGGTGTAAGAATGGGCCGAGTTCAATTCCATCTCAAGTTAGTGTTAGTCTTTTAGATGAATTAAACATAAGCTTCACCCTGCTCTAAACCAATCCATAGATTTCTTACTGTGATTTTGTTTATGGCTTCTTTTGTGACTTCTCTTTTGCTTGTAAAATATGTGGATCTACTCCACTCAAATTTAAAGCACATCTAAAGGATCTATTTGTGATTGCTAGACAATCTGTGCAAGTAAGACTGTTGCCCATTTAGGGTTATATTTATGTAGAGGAAAATTGATGCTGTAATGAAACTCTGCATAATGGCAGTTTCCTAAAGATTTCCTAAGAACAGTTATACTATTTCTACCACTAATGTTAAAGGTTACTTGTCTTCAAGGAAGCCTAGCAACCTTCAGTGTCCATTTGGGTGTGTTCAAAACCTTACAAAAGGCAAACGAAGTCCACCAAAAAAATAGTAACTACTGGTAAGGAATAAATTTTCTTGAAAGTACTAAAATTACATATGGAGAGAGAATAAAAGAAATAATGTGCACAAAAGAAGAATTTGGAGAAAAATATGCTGGTTGATAAAGGAGACACGCAAACTAAAAGATTCTAAACAGTAAAATTGTAATGAAGTCAGAATTTCAGTGCAAGACATATCAAATGTACTGTCAGGCAATATCTCTTGGTCAAACATTCAAGCAAAATGGATATAAACCTTAATGAATTGCAGTGCAGGCACTGAGCTCGTCTTCTCAAAAAGCCTCATGCAACTTAAAAGAAATCTTCCTGGCTTAGGGATTCTCTAACACATTTTTCAGTTGCTATTTTGCAAAAATGCGTAGTTGCATGTAGCAATATGAAAATGAAATAAAAGCCCACGTTTGTGCAAAGACATAGAGGATTGCTATGTCAACAAATTAATTGCATTTTTAATGTGTACAAATAATATTTCCTAGAAGTCTAGCATACAAAGTCTAACACAGATACACAGGTAAAATATTTTCAATGCAGACAGCATATAAGCAAAACATCTTTACTTTGTATTTAATATTTAATAACTAAACATATTTATTAGAGAGATTATATTGAAATTCTTTAACATATTTTTTCCCTTATACGCACTGAACTGGAATTTCAAGACTGTTGAGTAATGTTATTTTCTTTAATGAAATTATCTGGAGGATTTTTGAAATTTTGTGGTTTGTATTTCTGCAACAGAAGAAATAAAAACCATGCAGTATTCCCACTCCTTGACAGGAGTTCCCAAAGGGAAGAACTAGTTTCCCCTTAACTGTATGAGTGCTTAGGTCATAGGTAGAAAAAAACAGAGCATCAAACTAAGGTTTGTTTCTGAAAATGCTAAGACTCACTTAATGTCTTATACTTTGAAGAGAAGCTTAGCTTTGTTGAGGACTGAATCAGCAATGAGGGATGACAACTTGTTCAGAGGTGCTTTGAGCCGAAGTTCAGCACTAATTACTGTAAAGGCCAGAGACTCAGGCACTAAGCTTTATGCTAAGGAAGCACTGCAGAAACTAAGGATGAGCTAGTTTTGAAATAAAACTGATTGCAAGAGCAAAGAATTTAGCCTTCCCTTTGCATAGTTTCTGTTGTTTTTAGTTCAGTTTTTGCCCTTGTACTTTGAAGGTGGCTTGAACACTTCTGAAGGTGGCTTAATCCCTTCTGCAATAATTTCTGATGTATCCTGAAAAATGCTGGAAAAGAACAATGAACAGTCTATAACTTGAGGTCTATAATTGAGGCCACATCTTCCTTTCTCTCCTTTCATCACAGCCATATTCCAGTGGTAGTTTGTGCTTCCTGAATCCCTCTAGTACACCAGGCTCACTGATGTACTACTCAACCACATCTACATCCTACTTGTTTTTCTCTAAAGGGATAGAGATCAAAGCAGAAATTATTAATACATTGCATTTCGCACCACTAACTTCCATCCTTTGTGCACACTCTGTGCAATTTCTCCATTGCTTCTGCAGGCTCCAGTTCACTTCTTAGTGACACCTGCAACTTTCGTTAGAAACTTATCTTTTTTTTCCAAGTATTCTCACAGAAAAACGGCATCAAACTGTTTGTTAACATCTCTGTTAGCTGTCTGCACACATGCTGAGTCACATGGTACACACTGACCTGCTAAGAGTCCTTGCTGGCAAATCAGAGTGTATAAACAGGAGGGGAAACAACTGTTTACAAGGGTGGATAGTGATAGGACAAGGGGGAATGGTCTTAAACTGAGACAGGGGAAGTTTAGGTTAGATATTAAGAGAAAGTTTTTCACTCAGGGGGTGGTGACATAATGGAACAGGTTGCATGGAGGTTGTGGATGCCTCATCCTTGGAGGCATTCAAGGCCAGGCTGGATGTGGTTCTGGGCAGCCTGGTCTAGTGGTTGGTGACCCTGAATATAGCAAGGGGGTTGAAACTCAGTGATCATTGTGGTCCTTTTCAACCCAGGTCATTCTATGATTCTAGGATTTGCTCATTGCCGAAGTGGATTTTTTTTTCATTGAATTTCCTAGAAAGGATTTATTTGGCTATATCTAAATTATGCACTACATCAGTATCATCCAATTGTTAATGACCATACTTTCTTTATTCTGCTTTTATGTCATTATGATGCCTTATAATGCAAGGCTTTTCACTGGTGAAAACAGTAAAACTAGCTCCTATTGGAATGAGGCATGTTCTTCTCCAAGCAGGCACAAGTCCTTTTCACATTCTGTCTTTCATCTTTCAAATTCATCTCACAACAAGATACAAAAGCTCGTTAAAGCCAATGAGAAACTCTGTCATCTCTTCAATATGGGATCAAGTCCATACCATCTGTGGTGCTTCTAATTTAATATTTTCCTGCAAGTATACTTAGCTTTATAATGTTTTGTCTTCCAGTTTCTTATAATGTTCTTTCATTGTGAAGGAGAATGAGACTTAATATGACTATGTAATTTACATCTCCATTTTCTTCTCTATTCAGGACACCTCTTACATGCCCTCTCTCATTCATCTCCTGTCTGAAGTAACTTGTCTTGTGAAATAAATTAAAAAAAAAAAAAAAATTTAAAAACCTATACATTTCTTTTCAGCTATCATGTTAGTCACAGGTTGAAAGCAAAGCTGATGAAAGCATTTAGCAGATATTTCTAACAGCTGTTATGACTGGCAGAGATATGAATTGTTCACTACATCTTTAATCTTTCATTTTTTCCCTCCAGATTTATCTAACCTGATTATTAATTTCCAGAAACTAATTCATCCTCAAATAGGCAGTCCTTGAAGAAAGGTACAGATGAAATACTTCAGCCATACATGGGATTGACACATTTCTCATTTGGCCTTTATAGACTTATTTATAGACTACAACTACATATTTTTTTCTTCTGGCTTGCTATTGTTAAAAGAATAATTAAAAAAAAGTTTTCACACTGTAAAACTCATAAGCTATCAAGAAAAATAAATATATATATATGAAAAGCAGAGACCAATAGTTAAGTAGTAGTTCATCAATACACAGTATTTCAAGCAAAGAGCCTCAGTCTTTACATGACACTAGAAGTATTAGAGAGTTCAGTAATTGTAGTCAAGCAGGGTGCAGGCTAAGTAGCATCAGGTGGACACACATTTTTCCCAAACTGAGTTATCTTAATTATAATGAGGAGCTATCCTGGAATGAAAGATGCAAACAGAATATTCTTAAATTACAGAGCTGTTACTGAAGACAATACCAGATACAGTCTTTGATAGAATATTAAACAGTCTTAGTTAATCAAACTGCCCAGATTCATCCTATCTAAAAATCATTCCCAGAAATTGCAAATTCAACCCTCTTAAACCTTGCTACTCCATATTTTGCATCATATCTTCTGACCAGGTATTTTTTTGTCTGCAGGCATAGAGTCAAAATATTTTCTTGCCATCCATTCTCTAAATTGGAAGGTATAGAAACTTTGCTGAAGCCAATGTGTTCAGCTGTTACCAAAATAAGATAACTGGCATGTCATTTCATCAGTTATAAAGCAAAACCATAGATATATTTAAAAACAAACAACAAAAAACTACTTGAGGCTATTTTTCTGTTCTTTAGCAGGAGAAAAAGATTTTAATGACTGTTGAAAGAATAAAAAGAATTAAAGGCATTTTCTTAATGAAACAGTTCCAATTGAAGCCAGCTAGGAGTAGCACCACAGCACCTGTTGTAGTGAACTTACATTTCTACACAGAGCAAGTCGGAGCCCTAGGGTAGGCTATCCAGCAAGCTGAGCAAGCAGCCGCTGATTTGTTACTGGGTACAAGCATGGTTCTTCAAATCCCCTCAGGCATCTTATTTCAGAACACTTAAGAGAATCTCTATCCACCACCTAAAATAATCCCCTAATAAGAAAACATTCCTTACACTTATTCATTCCATTTCCCCACCCACAGGTTTGACCCGGGTATTGTTTTTTCTTTACATCTCCAGCATCAATGAAGCTGCCTCTGCTCCCTTTCTAGCAATCTGAATTAGGAAGCAAGAGACTTAAGTTTCAGCTTTCATCTACCAAAGCCACTTTCCTAGGAGGTCTCTAGATGTCAGATGAAAGGCTCTTTCAGGGTGCAGAAGGCAAAAACATTGGCTTTCAAGTCTTCACCACTTTTTCTGAGTTCTGTTCCAACTGAGAACAACATGCTGATTTTTGCACCCATTAGGAACTGTCAATAACTGTGATTTTCTCTGGCCTGTCTCAAGTCAGTGAGTCTCTGGCATCTCTGCTGACTTCCAGGTGTCTAAAAGCTCCAGTGTGTTCTTTCTTGTCACAGTCTCTTACTTGTTTATTGTTAGGTTCAGTCTGTCTTTCCCTTTCTTCTGAGTATCACTTCTGTTTTTTGTTTCAGACTCTCTATATTTTTCTAATTCAGGTGTACTGAGAGCCTCAAGTAGATGTGAGGTAATATTCAAGGTCTACTGACAAAGATACTATTAACTGTTCCCAGTCTTAGTCTTCTGTGTTTCCTTCACTGCCTCCACACATAGACATTCCTCTTCAGATCTCACTCTTTTGACCGTTGCCTTCAATGTATTTTTTCTTGTGTAGAGGTAACGTGTATCTGAGATTCTTGAATGTGCTATTCAGAAATTCATCTATTCAAAAGCATCACAACTTAGTTGAATAAAAATAATAATATGTTGTTTCTTGTTTTGTTTTAATATTTTACATTATTTCATAATTTTGGAAAGTACCAACATATCAGATGTTGAACACTAACCATTCAGAAACATTTAGTTTGGAAAACTTGGTTCTCAGTATTTCTTGTGAATAAATTTTCTTTCTGTCACATAGGAGCTGAAGGACAGATCTGATGTCCTTCAGGATTTTAGTGAAACTCAGGTTTTGTTTTGGGCTTTAACAAGCTTTCTTTGGGTCTGTTGATTCAGCAGAGTCAAATTTTTAGCATGGAACTCGTACAAGATCAGTTCCAAGTTTAAAACTCAAAACTACTATTAGGTGGTTTTGGCAAACTTTCCTCCGCTTATTGTTTCTCATTGTATCCTCTACCTTCTTTCTGCCTCATCCTTTTAGGCTCAAAATCTACAATAAATTCCCCCAAACCCAAGTCCTGCCTTATTATCACTATGTTACTCATTTAGAAAAGACAGAAAGGCTCCAAGATTGCAAAACTCACTGTAGCATGAGCTGCAGACAGGATTTACATTCTGTGGGTCTAAGCATTCCCCAGATCTAATCAATTGGTACCATCAACTGTTACTACAATAAAACAGCAGCAATAGAAACAAGAAGTGGAAAAAGACAGTGCAATACATTTTGTCCTACTTTTTTATACTCTTAATTCTAAAAATACTGAACTGCTTTACAAAATTGCATTCTTTGAATAGACATGATCTTATGTTAACTCTATATTGCATTTTTACTATGTAAGCTTTAAAAATTATTGTTCTATATGTACTGATAATTTTTTTGCACTATGTAAACCTCAAAAATTGGGATAGTATATCCATCTATAAGAATAACCTAAATATAAGGAAATTATATAAACTAGAGACATGCTTATCACTTTAAGAAAGTTTCAGAAGTGATTTTTTGGATGTTTTAAGATTTGATTCACTGGCTCTCAAATGTCAGTTGCTCTATCTGGTTATAATTTCCTCATAGTCTTTGCCCACAGCTTTCTATGATAAGTGTTTTATGTAAAAGCATTTTGAAATCACCTTTTCTGAAGCTGAGGAATTTCAATTTGTTCAACAGCTTTGATTCCTGCTTCAGCCATTCTGCTCAGCTACGTACAAATGACTATCATGTCATTTGTGCAGCCTATCACGTTAAGGCTGCAGTTACAGACAGCTAAGCAAATATCCTCCACTAACACTGCTATTCAGCTACAGTCATGTTTGTTTTCCTTCCATGAGGAAAAGTTTAAACAGTGTTTTGATGCATTCCTTAAACAAAAGTAATTGTATCAGTACACCAAGATTTCTTGCAGAGACCTGATTCTGAAGACACTTAGGCAAGTACTGTTTTGATGTGCTGATAATTTTTAGGGCGAGGCATGACTACGTCTGAAAGCTTGCATGGTGTTAGATATCTTCAGCATACACTGTTCTTGGGAGACTCAGATGTGACTTAAATTCAAACAGTAGATGCTAAGTAAATAAAGAAAACAATTCAGATTAATGTCTGTACCAGACTGTTTCCCTCTACAAAGTGACTCTGAATGGACATTTGTATAAATGGGTAGAAATGTTATATTTCTGTTTCACTATGTAAAATGCTTCCAGGAAGCATCAGCCATACTGAGATTGCTTTGCACAGATGGTTTCTTCATGCACAGTAATTGGAAACTTTTGGGACATGTCAGACTTATTGTGCATACAATGATAGGGAAATAAACCTAGAAGGAACCTGGGGAGATCATCTAGCCCAGAGTCCTCCGTAAAGCAGGATCTGTAATTCCTCGCAGGTGCTTGTTTAATTTGCCATTATGTATTCCCAGCAATAAAGACTGCAGTCTCACTCAGCAATCCATTTCAGCGCTTTGCAGTTTTTACACATAAGAAAACAGAGCCAGACATAATCTGATATCATTTAAGACTATTTCTTTTCACTGTTTACCACAGTCATGGAGAAAGGTCTGTTCTCTCCTTTCTATGGTATCTTTTAAGCGCAGGAAAATGGTTTAACCTCTTCCTAGTTTCACAGGTATGAATCATTACAGCTTATCTGCAGTACAGTCTGTTGAAGGGTTTCAGGTTGTTAGTCACACTACACTTACGTAGCACATCAACATTTCATCCCACTCCTCTGAACAGGGATGTGCCATAGAGCAGCTGCCCTCCTGCAAAGCCACAGTCAGTGTGGCAGCTCTCTAGAGCATCTCTCATGTGATTACGTGTCATAGGACCAGACCACAAAGGGTGAACACGTGCAGGATTTTCTGTATGTCCAGAAGCTAGCTGAGGACACAGAGCTATACATCTGGAAGTCCCACATACAGTCTTCCAGGTCACCAAGGCAATCCAAAATAGGAAAAACTGTCTGGGCTCTCCCAGACACATAGTAGTTCTAACAGATGGATCAGCAATTTTAAATCATAGTTGTTTAAACCCTGCAACCATAAGTCTAGAAGACACAACAGCAAACTGTCTAGTGGCCTTCAGTGATCTCATCTGCAGTGCTCCAGTAGCAGCACTGAGCAAAAATTAGCAAGAGAAAATTTCTCTAGATACGTTATGCTGTAGAAGCTTGAAAATATAGTTTTAGAAACGGTCATTTGCAGCCTTTCCAATAATAGTTAATCAATGCACTCACTTAGAACCTATATTCAACCTCCAGAAATTCTAGGATTAGCATCTATCTAGTTTTCTCTCTTTTGAGCAAGAGATAGATCCTTATTTCCCATGCTCCTTGCCCAATAAGCTGAGATTTAAATGAAACATTGTCACATTACTAGTATAGAGAAACAAAACTCTTAGATTATGTTCACATGATAGCGAACATGGTTTTTTTATACGCATCCTTGCAACTCAATATTTCATGGGGAAAGAAAGTAAATAGGAATTCTTACATGAGGAAAGATGCATAGGCAGCTGACTGATGCCATAGACACTTCAGTTTGGTATCAGTGTAATTCAGTGGACATTCACAAGAAAACTGGAGGCCATAGTTTAAAATTAAAAAAAAAAAAAAAAAATTTTAAGTGACAATCTCACAATCTCAGCCCTGTTAGACTTTTTTTTTTTTTTTTTTTTTTTTTTTTTTTTTTCCTCAGACCTGTTATGTTTCTGTGGGAAACTTTTGAGAGGATATGATTTTCCATTTCAGCAGGGCAATGTGTTTAGAATTGCTAAAATCTGGAGCATGTGGAAATTAAACCTCCTAAGTAGATGTCTTAAAATGCCAGATTCAAAGAGTAGCAGAGATTCATGAGGAACAGACAGATACCCAGTTCTTAAGAATGTTTCAAAACTTACAATGTGGCCCTCAAAAAGCAAGTCAGTGTTTGCTGAAAGTGTGGCACATGATAGAAAGAATATTATGAAACAGAAAGCACTCTAAAGAAGTTAGCTCATTAAAGCAAATTTTCTCCAAGATTCTACATCAAGGATATTCTTTATCAAAAAGTTGCCAATGTTCTAGTTTTATAAGACAGAAATAATAAAGGTGATGTATTCTCTGCTATCAATGAGTTGTATCACCACTAAATATTTGTCTACCACTAAAATTATACAAAGAGACATAAAGCAGACTTTCCTAAGGCTTCTGGGTAAGTACCACACAAATCAGTGAAGTAAGATCGGTGTAGAGAAATCCATATGAAACTCTAATAAAGGTATGCTAAGGGAAAAAAATCACTTTGAAATGGCAAGTTTGTGTTTCATAGCTAATGCTTATGCTCTTTCATGTTTAGGCCCCACTTTACTTTTCCTCTCCAAACATTTCTTCCCTGTTTATTCCTATAATGCTCCTACTGAATTCAGCATTACTAGGTTCTTACTAGCAACCATATGAAAACATCTAATTCAGGACTCCTTTCGACTCAATATTTATTATTCACTTAATGACTTCTCAAACCCCACAGATTTGAATCATCTAATATTCCGTGAGGTATAGTGTGAAAATACATCTTCATGTATAGTCAAGTGTGTTCAGGACAGATTTTATTCCTCACCCAGGTCTTAATTAATTTCTACATATCTAGTAAATCTAAAGTTGCTGGCTGTCATCTCCAGAGTTTATTTAGTACCACAGGATGGGAAAGTTTGAGGATAAAATCACCAAGAGCTATTTAGTGTTACAAGTTCCATCTGGAATTCTTGAAATAAATATCATTGAACAGTTCTTTCAAAAGCTAGCACAAATGCTCTGCTGAATATAAAAAGGGAGAAAACAGTCTGGGATACCCTACTTAGGCTCTTTTTAAGCACCAGCTGTGGTGTTTGAGTCCAGTTTGAGTAATGGTGTTGGTCTTTAATTTCATATGTCATTTCCTAAAACTATCAGCTCCTTCTGAGTCGGCTGATTGACTACAACTAAGAGAAGAGGGGAAAGGAAGCCAGACTCTGGAAGCAGGAACTGAGCCTCTGCAAAGAATTTTGGTGATGGAATTAGTGCTTGGCACTGGAAGAGTCTAATCATTGTTCCTGTGCAGCAAAACTTCTTTCAGGGAGATGATTGCTGTTCATGGATTTTAAAGCACAATAGAGTCCTATGTGGTTCCTCTTCTATAAAGAGGTGGAAGTCCTTGAAGAAAAGAACTGTAGAACAATTTTTCTCCCTCTTTTACTGATTTACATTACAAAAAGCCTTCTTAAAATTCTAACTCCTTTTCACTATCTAAGCATTACTAGTTCTCACCCAGTTCTTAGATAGTGCAACACAAATAATATATTTTCGTATTCCCTCTTTGTATTCAGAAAGAGCATGAATGCAGACTTCCTTTCTATGGCATGTGCTTTTATACAGAAACATCTTTTAAAATCCAAAGATGATTGTAACTAGGGAGAACAGAATTCTGAATGTAGCTCCAAATCAGGCATTCAGTTTGGTGATATTTGCATTCATATTTCCAACGTTTTCTGCAATGTCTATCCAGCACATCTATATAATCACCCTGAGTTAGAGGCTAGCAGGACACCCCAGAAATAAAATATAAAAATTTCAGTATGCCCCATGCTAAGTTATATGTTCAAACAATATTCCTGTGATAGTCTTTCAGCACACATTTTCTCCACATCTTTCAGAAATAAAAACTCTTGTTCTTAATTACATTATTTCAAGCACAACTGTGGACACTGTATTGCCATTTGGACTGCTGAGAATGAATTTTGTAATACACCAAAACACTTGTTCTGGAGATCCATCCACAATTTCTTTTGCACTCACCATCACTAACACTTGATCTTATTTAATTGCAGCTAGTAAGCAGTAAAAGTTTTTTTTTTTTTTTTTTTTTTTTTTTCTGCAGGAAAGAAACTGCAGTGAGATATTCAATTGAAACCAGAGTTTAGCATTTGTTTGAAGTTCAAGCGACTCCAGATTTGGAGCTGAAGAGCTAGGATGTGCTCAAATATTCCTACAAATACAAAAAGTAATTAAAATCTATTCAAATTCAAATAGTTTTAAGCTAATATTTTAGTTAAATTCTTGAGATAAGGATTATTAGGAAAAAAGTAGGAGATTAGATAGGCATGATCTTTGAAACTAACAGAAACAAATAGGTGCTTATTAAGACAGGTAGCTTTTGATCCACATCTTATTCAAGAAAGTTTAACAACTATATACTGCATAACAGTGACAACTGGTAGGAGCGCACTGCTGTTCTTTACACCTTTTTTTGCTCTTTCAACCCTCATGATATATCCCATTTTTAATAAATGCTGCTATACTAAACAACTGAAACTATTAGAAAGTCCTGCAAAAGTAGAAGGCAGTCTCAACACAATATGCTCAGTTACAAGTCAAATTTTGCCACAATCCTATACTGAAAAGTATGGATAACATGGAAAAGTCTATAAAAAATCATTAGCTTAATTCCAGTGAATAATCAAAGAAAATGAACTCAATAAGCAAATACTCAATTAGGGATGTGTTTGAGAGGCAAGTAAGTCCCAGTAAAGGAAAGAAAAATAGAAAAGTCCATAGAAAATAGAAGGTCACAGGGGCTTTAAGAGATGTGCACGTGACACAAAGTAATTACTGGTAAACTTGAACTTTGGTGATTCAGTTGATACGTTTCTGTTAACACACAGACGTATTTAATTCTGCTTCCTATGTAACTTTAGGTGGTTAGGTATACCATTAATTAGTTAATGAGAATTCGTATCACAGATAAATTTTCAGTAGTTCTTAAAAATAAAGAAAATTAACTTCTACAAGGTCCTCCTGTCAAATCTTATTCACTTTGACACCAGGAGGAAGAAATTCCCCAGGATAATAAAAAAATCATCATGAAAGTTTTATGAATATAACTCAATAATGAATTTATCTCCTTCTGTGTGGTGTTTGAACCATACAGAATGGGTCAGACAGACTAGGAAAAAAGGTCTCCGATCTATACAGCTTCAGAGTATTTTCAATATTTTATTACTCTATACCTTAGTCACATTTTAATCATGATAAAAATCTATGAAAGACTTAGAGTTGCTTTATGGGTTGACTTCTGCAGGATTTGGAAACAGGACTGGAAAGATGCTTTTTAAAATTGATGTTAAGGATTAGTGCAACCCATGTATAGTGCAAGGCAATAGCAGAATGGCTTTTACAACAGTAGTAGAACATTTTTTTTCCACCCTCTCATCTTCTATAATTTTCAATCAGATGTTTGTAGAATTATTTTGAATGTTTCACTTTTGATCACAACTTATTTAGCTTGCATATTGTATTGTCAGTGTTTAGGATCTTTTTCCTTTCACTTCCTCAAGTCCAAGGGATAACAGGCTAGTCAATGCCTTTCATAACAGAACTTGAAAAGTGAAAAAAAAATGTCTATTACAAATATTTCAATGTTTGTTTTTTGTTTTGTTTTGTTTTTTTAAGCGGTTTTTAAAGCCATCTTTGTACTGACTAAGCGCCTTTGGCTGTTAATTTTCTGAAATACTCTGTTTTAAGGTTGCTTTACTGTGAAGTATACCGTACTAAACTCTTGAAGGGAATGCATGGCTCTTACACATTGAGACATTTACAAGCAAGTGCTGCACATAGAGTGAGTGACCAGGGGAAGTATGTACAGTTGCTGTGAGAGCCATCTACCCAGTCTACTGGTGAGAAAATAATTCCAGTTTTCTTTATATCTGTAAATATAGACCTGAATTTGCAGAAATGTGTGTATACATAGAAAAATCAATTATTGATTCACTTCATAAGCAGAGACCAAAAGAATAGTAAACATTTATGTTTTGCATATATAGTGAAAAAGTTAGAAGCTTAATGGAGTAATAGAAACAACAACTTTTTTTCAAGGTTGGCAGGCACAGTTTGGGCTCCAGTTTGCCAATCCAGCTGAGTGTCAGCATGGACGTTACCTTAGACTTACAGCAGCTTTGAACGAGCAGAATTCAGTGTGCCTTTACAAATGTATACTCCACCACAGTGTAACACAAACACCTCTGCCTATGTGAAGTATCAGTTCAGATTCTGTGCACTGAAGTTCTCTAAGACATTCTCTAAGACAGTTCTCTAACACATACATAACTGCAAGTCTCATCAACGTATTTGAAGGAAATTATGAAAAAAAACCACAATAAATTCAAGTTCAGAATATTCCTTCCTAGGTGAAAATACAGGTGTGGGGTGCGTATGTGGCAGGGAGGGGTGGCACTTCACTATCTTCACTAACACATCCATTGCACAAAAGGACCGAAATACTGTGACAGAATTTTGTGTCTGAATTCTTTCTGCCAGCATTCATTCTTCAGTTAACCCTCATAACATAACTGTGTTTATCTTTGTTATATAAAGCCCAGTTAGTAGTAAAAGTTACTCTAGCAGTCACTCTAACCATTCATCTCATTAAAACTTGAATATTTGTTAACTGGTGTAGTAAAGCTCATTTTCATAGAATCACTCAGGTTGGAAAAGACCTTAAAGACCATTGAGTCCAACCATGACCTTAACAACCCTCCGCTAAATCATGTCCCTGAGCACCACATCCAAATGGTTTTTAAACACATTCAGGGATGGTGACTCAACCCCCGCCCTGGGGAGCCTATTCCAGTGCTTAACAACCTTTTCTGTAAAGAAGTATTTCCTAATATCCAACCTAAACTTACCCTGGTGCAACTTGAGGCCATTTTTCCTCGTCCTGTCACGAGTGAGAAGAGACCAACCCCCATTTTCTTTTCTTCCTCCAGCTGAATGGAAAATTAAGTTTTAAAAGAATTTTTCCTGTCATATTCAGTAGTTTTGAGCTTCAACACAGTTCTAATATTTTGAAAATCTGAATCTTTCTGATAAGCAAATATTACTGACACATACCTAACTGAAAAAACAAGTGGGAAAATTGTCATCCTAGCCAATATGCTTGTTAAGAAACTGAGAAACACCTATCAGAGAAGAGATGAGGTGGGTATCACTATTTATCATTAATCCAACCTTTATATTGATCATAAGCCATGCATCTAGAAGGCCCTAAAGTTTTTTTTATTTAAAGGGAAAGTTAAAGAAATAGAGCATGATAGTGCATAATCTTCAATGTGCATATGTAGCAATATGCAAACAAACAGTGGGTGGCATACAGAAGAGCAACAGAGGCACAGATGAATAAAAAGAAATATCAGCAGCCATAGTAGCTGTGGTTTCAGCTGAGTGAGTACAGGCTAACACTATTATGGCTTGCTCAGCTTGCTTTCTGCAGTTTTAATGATGACTGATTCCTATAGTTCTTTAACCAGAAGAAAAATTCAGCTGGAGTGTAACAAAAAAAAATATTTGCTCAGACTATACACAGCTTGCTAGATTTTTATTTCGCTTTGATTTTCATGCATCTTTACTGGTAGTGTAAGCAGATGCTATATGATCTTATTTAGACTTCAATAAGTTCTCTATCAGAGGACAGCTGCAATGGACACAGGTGATTCCTGGACCTGAGCATCATTCCATTTAGACTTGCAGGACCTGAAACCTAGAAATAGATAGGTAGCTAAACAAATTCTCCTCCCATTATAACAGAAAAGGAAATAGCTTCTAAACTGCACTGAATAATTATTGCTGCAGTCATTATCATAAGCCACAGGGGTAAAAAATAACTATTAAAAGCCTATAAATTGGTGAGCACACTCTTTCACTCCAATGCTTATAGCATTTTCAAGCATTGCAGGAAGAAGTCTCCAGAAGAAAATTATTAGGTCAAGTATTCAGAATTTTCTCATAGTGACTGGGAGTTTCTCTCCTTTAAGACAAATGTTGTACTGCTGATAGCATGTTTTAAATGTTTTATATACAAGTCTGTTTCTATTCATATATTAAGCCCACAGAATGCATAATATGAAGTGTCCTTAAGTATCTAAATATGTAAGGGTGTTAAAGCTAATATTATTTTTTACATTTATGTATAGGTCTTTACAGACCTACACAGCTCTGGAAGCCCGTAATTGTTCATATAAAAGCCGTTGTATGGTAGCTCCTTTCACTAATTATAGTAAGGTTATTGTTTTGCTATGCTATTGTTTCATATAGCTAAGAGAAGACAATAAACAGAAAACTGAAATCTCACCACATAGTCATGTTTATCACTGTCTTGCAGCGTATCTTATATACAAGACCTTACTTATTACATTTATTACACTTAACAGCTTGGTAACCAAAAAAGTTTCTACATCCACATTAAACTGTACTATGGAACTAAAATTTTACCACTTTCCTTGTCATTTTGCAGCTCAGTTAGCTCCCCACTGATTTAGCTGGCTCAATAAAACCTGTGCTGTTTATAATAAACTGAAAAACATACCAGGAAAGCTGATAGGTAGCAGTCAGGGTTGCATAAGTAGGTTGCTCCTCAATGATGAATAAGCCAGGAGCTGAGAACAATGTCTAGGTAGATTCACTAATGAGAGATGCAGCCCTGAAGCACTTAAGTGAAAAGAGCAAAGCAATTCCCATAGCAGTAATTGGATCAGCCACAGCTGGGAAAACCCAAAGCAGCAAGACAGATCTGAGAACAAGCAAAGAAGTCAATCTTCAAGGCAATGTGAGGTGAACTGAGGATTAACAAGGTGAAAGGCCAGACACCAGCATAACTGCAAGGTAATAAAGAGAAAGGAATATCAAGCAAGGACTTTCAGTGTATCTCTCAAGCCAATGAGAAGATGCTGTGTGAATGGAGTCCCACAGCAATTCTGTACGTTGGCTGCTGCCACAGGTACTTGTTCCAGGGTTGTAGGGTCATGGGTCTGGGTCATGCCAGAAAAAAAACTTACATTAAGGTGTCTCCATGCCCTTGGGAGGAGAGCAGAAATGGCAACACTCAGAACTCAGGTAGAAAGCTTCTTAGGCTAAGGTGCAAGCAGAACACACTCATCTCCATGCACTTTTGTCTAGTTGTGGTGGATATGAATTGCTCTACAGTACTGATCATTTGTGAGTGCTCAATGCTTGAATATTTGTCCCTGTGAGTTTGTTCTGCGTAGAGTCTTAGTGCTTGCTGTTTAGCTTCCTATTTCCAATACTATAATAATTATTTTTTATATGTATTCCACAAGCTTAGTGCTTTGTTTCTATTATTGCGTGTAATTATCTGTTTTTGCATGGCATTTGTATCAATGACTACAAATGTTTCTGTAAAATAAAACTGATTTCTAGGAAATAAAAGAATTGTGTTTACACACTGCTCCCAAAATTATTCCTTCAAAAATTGTGTTCTCCTACAGCGGTTTTTCATTCTTATTTCTGTGAGTTTCTGAAGTATACTCAGCAGATGTACTTCAGCAGAGTTACAAAATATTTTTGGGTTGCCATTTGTGATTTCTTAGAAACAGACTCCTGTCATCTAAAAACCAAGCTTGAAGTGATGATGTAATAGTTCAGAAAATGGAAAATCTAAGATGTTAACTGTGTACATAATGCATATAACATAACTACTTTTATTGAAGTTACATAATTTAACTTAAGGTTGAATACAATGACAATGAGATTATCTCTATTTGCTGAGTTGGAGAACAATCTCAACTTCTGTCATTGCAACAGATGCATGGTAGGACTTCTTTTGTATTCAGTGACTTTATATCATCTTTGTTCAGGTTTTATTAAAAAAAGGAAAATTTTCCTATCTGCATCTCTGTATGTTGTGCAAAAGACCTCAGACATGATATATCCTTCCATTTACTGGTTTAAACAGAAAAAAATGTCTTCAAGGCCAAAGTCTCTCTGCACACAGTATCCTCTCCACTAGGTCTCCTAGATATAATTATAAGGCAGAATTTGACACCATTAAATGGAATTTAGTTAACACTTATTTTGAAGATATGCGTGTTGGAAAACCCTTTCTAGCACCTTATCCAGCTATTCATCTCAGTCCTGTGGCTGCTCTGTCTTTTACTGCTAACCAGGTGTTCATTTTTTTCACTGGAGCAATCAAGTGGAAATCTGAAAGTTCTTGAAATCTTGGAGGATGTAATTGTAACACAAGTTCTTTACCAATTAATTGGACAACAATTAGACTATTCACTGTCCAAATTCCATGAAGTAAGACAATGTCCAGCTTTACACAACACAAGTGGCTAACAGCAATCATAACTATTATAGAATGTATTACAGTATGCAATTTGTAGCAAGTAAACTAGCATTTTCCTATTTAAACCTTGTCTCTAAGGATATATGTAGAATTTAAAGTATAAATGATTATGCATTTATAGCTAAACATCTGTTTCCCCTCTTCACTCCAAGAAGATATTCCAGCTATAGAAAAATAGTACTGCAGTTTGAGTGTGCATCATCTGTTTTCTGATATGTTTCCTGCTAAGATTACACAGGCAGTTATTGTGATGTTTCATTAGACAAGAAACAGATCATATATATCAGGAAAATCAGGTGCCTAGAGGCTGGGTTACAGACTTAGACTTACAAGAGTTCTGATACTTCGTATTTCCAGTACTAGTAGAACCATTTAGACTTTTGATTACGCTCACCTGGAGCCTACTGAATTGACCACAAGTTTACCAGTGGTGCCTCAAGTTGAAATGGCATTTGTGTTTCAGTTTTGGTTATTCATCCTCTGCATACACCCAATTATCCGCTTAGTGTTCACAACTTAAGCCATTTTTTCCTCTGTGACACTAAATCTACACAGTGCAAATGTACACTAAATGAAACATTTGATTGCTGAACCCCAGAATCAGTGAGATCTTAAAAAATTGGAACTTGATATGGAGTTTTTCATCCTTATTTTAGTGTCAAGACAACTATCTGCAGGGTCTGTGGACCCACCTTCAGAAATCCTAAGAGAAATAAGGCACTGCAAATCAGAATGTTGTATTGCACATACTATAGCAGACAAAATACCAAAACTTTTCAATCCTTTCACTGGAAATAGATCAACAGATAACAGCTGTATTCAGAGTAATTATTATCTGTTATTGATAAAGAAATGAGTAATCATATTTTTTTCTTGGAGAAAATGAATTAGTATCCAAAGGCTTCTGAAGTTATGAGCATGCAGGGAGAGTTAGGAAATAAATTTGCCAGTAAGAAAATGGCAAACGGCTCATATTTATCATGGTACTATTCTGAAACAGTGGGAGACACAGAAGACATATGGCAAGTAGCTTATTTCAGGAGCAGCTGGAACCTCAGAAGTCTGACGAAAGGATCAGAAATAACGATTGGGAATACTCAGCTTTTGAACAGCAAGGAGAAGGTAGATAGCTAATTAAAGGCTTTTAGACGTAATTACTTCTATAGCAGAAACTCCTTAACCTGAGAGAGTTTTAGAGGTGACCCAGATCTTAAACAGTTATGGAACATAGTAAAAGGTAAATTATGGAAGATTCTACAATTAGTCATTATAACATTACACAGAGAATGCTACAGCCTAATTACATTAGTTCTGGAACCTTACCAGCAAATTTGATTTTTTATTGATTTCTGGAAGCTAAATGTTATATCTGGTTTAGATGTACATTCAATACCTCAAATTAATGAAATGCTACTGGCTTTGGGTGATGGCCAATATGTAAGTACAATTGACTTACCAAGTGATATTTGCTGTTTCTTTTGGCTTCCCAGATTCCAGAAGCCAACTGTTTTTTCTACACTCTATGAAGTATGCTAATTTGAGTAATGTTCATTTAATTTATATTAAGCTCCAGCAGTATTTCTAAGACTGAAGGAGAAAATAGTTTGTCTTAATCTGAGATGTACATGCTAATGCAGTAATCTCTAGCACTCACTTGTCTCAATACAACTCAAACGCCTACAGAAGGTAAAGATGGCCCTGGAACCAGTCAGGATGTTCATATTTCCTAGCCAACCTAGCTAAATGGCAAAACAGATGGATGTCTGTGTAGCAGACCAGTATGAAGTTGTTTTGGAATCTGTGGCTATAACTGATGGCAACACATCAGTGTTTGGGCTATTGCTGAGCCCAAACACCAAAGTGGTGGTGCAGTTTCCCAATCCCCTTCTCCACTTTCCATTAGTCCTCTCAGTCCTTGACGCAGTTCTCCTTGGATGAAAGGCTGAGGATCAGTATGTGAAGGTATACTTTCTTGTGTTTGACTCCTACTTGCCTGTGTGTTGTGAGGAACAACAGATCAGATCTTATTGTACCTGACTCCTGCTTCTCATCCCATTGCCTGAGAACAACCATGGAGTCATCACCTCCTGACAGCATATTACATCTGTACTTAGACCATAGCCCAGGCAGGTCACTTTAGCCTACAACTGTCTCCCTGAGCACTCTTAAGATGAAGCTTTTTGTATAAATGAATGTTTCAGTCAAGAAAAAAACAGCGCATGCACACCTACAGATTCCTTTAACACCCTGTGGATTAAGATATATTCCTAGATGCGTATATTACTTCTATATATTAGTCATGTTAGAAAAGGTAGAAACAAATAAAAATGGATCCAGATCTACTACCTTAAAGGCAAGGCCTATGCTAACCAATTACACAAGATTTTTAAACTGGCTAAAATGTACTGAAGCCCTCCAAATTCACAACTCTTCCAAGGGAATAAAGAAGAGTGAAGTCATACTCAATCCAATGCAAATCACAGCCAGTAACTCTGTAACACATAACAGCAGTAGATGGACTTTCCCAGCCTAGACTAGATACAGTTTAGATACCTAAATCCACAAAAACATGAAAAATCAGTTCATGCATTTTTGTAAAAAAAACCAAAAAACAAAAAACAAAACAATTATGTGATTCCATTAATGCAGGGCCAGCCAGAGCTACCACTGCTTTCAGAAGACCCAAATAAGGTTGCGTTTCTTTATTTGATTCTGATATCTCTGAGATCAAACACGTTCTTGCACCTACCTCAGCTAGGCCTTTTCAGTGCATGCTGAGAAACTTCATCGAACTTATGAATGTAATTGATTTGTTCAGGTTTGACTCAGATCCGCACTGCACTTAAGAAATCCCTTTCTTTTTCTATCTGAATCCCTTTTCTTTTTTCTATCTATCCATGCACATTTTCATTAGCAATGGCTGCTACTGTTTTTACATGCATAAATGCATGACTGTTTTTTTTAAGAATAGCTCTGAACTAAAACAGGTGACAAAAATATGCATATGGTTCTGCTGTGGGCGATCTCTTGGGACCACACATAAATTGCACTGGATTGGAGAAAACATAGGAAAGAATCTGTACACAGCAGTCTTTTTAAAATCAGCCTCAACTCCTCCATTACATTTTCTGCTTTCACTTCATCAAGCATACGGATGATGATAACATAACAGGTACTGCACCAGAAATCCCCTCTGCATGAACTCATTTATGCAGCTACAGCCTTCTGTACAAATGTTACCTGTCAAATGCCTTTTCTCTTCATTTGCATGTATAAGCTGTGGGGCAGATGGTGTTCCTTATTTCCTATTTTGTTATGGGACCAATGTTTAAACTTCAAAGTAGATATAATTAACTGTTTTTATATATATTCATCTTTGGTATTGAACCTAGCACGACCAAGACCAAGTCATTATTTGTGCTAAGTTTTTGTAGGATTTTTCTGTAAGGATAAATTACATTCTGTGAACTGAACAGAACTTAGGAAATGCCCTTTTTCTTTTCCCTGGCCTAACTTTTTCCAACTTTCTTCTTTTTCATGAATTCATTTTACTTCATCATTACTGTGAAACACTCTCTTTCGGTCAGGAACTATGTGTACTTGAGCAAACTATCTTAATCTTCATTTTTATTTAAAAAAAAAAAAAAAAATCCACCTTTATTTTAAGCCCAAATTCCAGAGAGTTATCCATAAAGAATTATTTCCATAAGTGATAAGGCTTGATTATAAAAGTCTTTTCATAGGACTGAGGCTGTTTTTCAAAGATAATGGAAATAAAGGTGTTTTGAATGGTCTTTGAGTGGATGTTTAACGATTCCACATACAGTAAGCATAACAGCTTATATTCACTGTGGCTGTGAGAAGTAAATAAACTGCAAGCACTTTCACAATTTCATTCCTGAAAGAAACCTTGACCTTGATATTCCTTGTTATGTATATAAATAAAAATGAAAATTATTTGTGCTGAGCTAGCTAGCAGATTCTAGAATAGCAGTGCAGATCTACATTGAATCAAGGTGTTCCATACACCCTTAATTTCCTTGGGGGGGAAAAAAAACACAACAAAACTCACACATAGTAATTTATTTTGTGGTAATCTCTTTTTTGCTGAACAAGTGGCTGCGTTTTCTCAATAGCAAACTAAACCAGCTGGCAATGTAATGTAAGGAGTAACTCAGAAATGCAAAATCCTGTGCATACAAAGATTTTTGCAGTTTAATTCAGATGTCAAAAGGCATGTTGCTTCTAAATGATACTGGATAAATAGCTGGGAATTATGCCCTTTTCTTAATTTTGAGCAGCAAACAGACAAATTAAAGTGTCAGTGCACTGAATTAAAAACTGTTTTATGCTAAGACTCTTGAGCCAGCAACAATCTTTCCAAATACCACCTGTGCCAATAGATAGACAGTTTGTAGAGGAAAGACTAATGCTAATTTTTATCATTCAGCATATTGGCAAGGCATTCCTGGAATTCAGTACTCACTTTTATAATATCACATCAGTATTTAAAAACTAAAAAAAAAGAAACCCAAAAAATGGAATCATGGTAGATTCTGCACACTCATTCAGACAGCAAAAGCAATTTCCATTGGAATGTTCTTTATCTTTTAATAAAAATTGGTGTTGTTTGCTACAGGCCTCAGTGTTAAGAGTTTTACTTAGAGAAATGCTTTGAACAGCTTCATATCTCCTTATACAACTGATAGAAAAATATTCTATTTATTTGAGATTAAAAGAAATGGTTAGCTATGAATTAAAAATAATAGATTAATCTATACCACAAAATTATGTTGAAGCAAATAATGGTATTTTATTTATCCTACTGCAAGTCTATAAATTCTGGAGATGCGTATGTTGAGCAGATTTCTTCCTTTAGCTGTATGTTGAAAAAACTTTACTAACAGTTGATTCAGAATACAAGTACATTTGGAGCAAAAAAATCTAAAGACACAGTATTTTCCCTGGCTAAAAAAAATAGCAGCTGATTCATAGCTTTAATCTATTACTTCTCAGGATAAAGTTGCTTTTCTCAGAAGAGTGCCCGAAAACTATAGTGGGATAAAAATACAGTTGTCAGATGACTGATTTTTATATTGCTAAGCTTTCTTTACTCCTATTATGTATTAAACTCAAGCAGTTGCAGCTCCTACACCATTTTACCACTACAAACATTCATCCTGAGACTAGCTTTATCTATTCAAATTCAAATAATGAAAGATTGAATGTGTTGCATTTTTTCCTCAGCAAATATGGATGTTCCTTCAGGATATCTTTCCCTCAGTTCTCTCAGGAGCTTACAGACATCTAAAAGCTCTTACAAATTTGTTCAAAAATTTCTAGTCCTACTGGTATCTATCTACCTTCAAACTCTATTTACTTTAGAGAGCTAAGGATTACCTACACACTGGATTTATTTGGAGTCATAAACCCCAACATAAATACTTCAGGAATGGCTCCACTTCGAAGCCCAGCTTTTAGGAATTCCCACTTCATCACATTGCATTCTGTATATTTTTAAATATTTTCCCCGGATAACCTGGTGTTTAAAAGTGAAAAGTTCCCATTTTAGCCTTACAGCTACCATTCATAATAAAAATACATGCAACCACATAAATATAGAAAGGTACTCTGATGCATTTCTCTCTGTCTAAATTCAGAGGACTAAAAAGATGTGAATAGCAAGCTACATAAACAGCTATGACAAAAGGTTAAAACTTGATAGAAAGTAATGGAAAATGTTTTATCTTTAAATTTAATCTTTAATGTTCCAATAATGCCCCCCCAATTCTTTTTTTAGGATACTGACAGCTTCCTAATGGATAGATTCAGCATCCTGTTAGCAAAACATTATTCATTACATCTCAATCACACAATTGTCTTGAATTGTCTAGCAGCAAAATGTGTTCATCAGGATGGATCAGGAGGAATTCTTGGCATTTAAAGCAAAACTTCTCTTCTGGGACTTTGGATTCTTTTAGGAATAGCCCGCTTCTGAATCTCCATGCATTACTTCTCTTATTTTTCTCTTATTTTTGCATATGGTTGTAGGTGCATTTTCCACTGCATAGAATTTGCACAGAGGTATTTGTTAGGCCTAAATCTATTCAATAGAGTTGTGCAAAGTTAAAAATTCAAATTCATCCTTTTCAAAGAAGGGTCTGGAATTTCTTTGAAGGTCTGGCTGTTTGTCTCATTACAGGCAGATAAAGAATCAAGATAAAGCTGTACAAATCAGGACTAGAAATAAGACTCATGACAGAACAATTAATGAAATATTTTTTGTCTATAGAAGATGCATATTCTCAACTCCATGGAGTATTTAAGTCAAGATAATTTTATATTTTTCTAAGCTATTTTTCTAAGCTCATCTAAGTGATAATTTTGAGATAACAAATGTCTCATTGAAACTGTGTTTTATTTGCTAACTTAGAATCCAGAATGGTTACTCTTAATAACTGCCCCTAGCTTATAAAATCTATAGGTGAATTTAGAAAATCACATTGCTATAGAAATTACATTGATTTCTTACACTTGATGTGGAACTGATCTCCATAAAAGCATAATAATGCAAACAAGTCTTCCAGATCAGTATTTTTAATGTGCTTTGGAGAACCATGACTAAGTTACAAATGTCTGGAAGGCCACATATCCTGTCTTGTGACCACAGCATTGCAAGCTTTTTCTCTCACATGACAGCAGCTGACAGGCAGCTCTTGTTCTTTCTTTCCACCCACACGTGAGTATTTCTGTTGGCAGATTAGCCAATTTGCTAGCAGAGCAAAAGAGAGTAACACATATGTAAGGCCACTGAACATAAATAATTTCTGCTGATGACAATGTTTGAATTGATGCTACTCCAATCTGGAGTTAACAAAATTCCTTGAATACTACCCTCTTGAAACTGCTAGAAATTGCTGAATCTAACAGCAGCTGCAATTAGGTCATGTATTTGCAGAGTGCCCTAGGGAATCATGGCCAGTCAGGTGTTCCACTGCCTATCAAACAGTGCTATCCACTCAAAGAAACAAGCAAAAAAAAATATCTGTGCTACATATTGCTATATCTTTTCATCTGTACCTTTGTCATTTATTCTCCAATTTCTCAGGGTAAATAGATGTTAATGTAGCCTTTGGTTCAACCCCTCAGCTGATCTATATGTCTAGGAGAGGCAGAAACAAGCATGCTGTCCATGGCAAAAAATATCTTAATTGTATTCATATGTAGTAACCAGCAGACATACTCCAATGTCAGAAATATTAGTGTTGTCTCAAATCTAGAGCGTTACCATCAGATTTCTTCAGTGTATAGGTAAATATGAAAAAAATCTTTCCATTTGCAAAATGTTGGCATTCTTGTGAGGAAATGGCCAGTGGTGGTAAACAAAATATTACTAAGGTGTGTTTTCTATTAATTGAAGTTATTTTTCATTGGATGTGTTATCTACTTACATATATTTTAATGAAAGTGGGGCATTTTTGTTTTCGTCTTTTTGTAGGGAGTGATGGCTCAGGATGGCATCCTCTGACATTAAATGAAGTCACACACCAGTGTAGGCTCTGTTTCAAATCTGTACTCAGCAAAACAGACATCACTTTAAGGCATGCA
The DNA here is from genome assembly GCF_019238085.1 of Lagopus leucura. Lineage (NCBI taxonomy): Eukaryota > Metazoa > Chordata > Aves > Galliformes > Phasianidae > Lagopus > Lagopus leucura. Next base: position 43,270,012 of record NW_024962264.1, read on the forward strand.
TTTTTATCTTTGTCAAACTCACAAGCTTGTATTACAAATCTGTATACCTCAAAAATATGTAGCTTCTCGATTTTCTGATTAAAAATACTAATCCAATACTAATCATTTTATGCTTTAAAAATTTGTCATTTGTAAAATTTCTTATGTACTGTTTTCTATGCCCTATCCTTTTTTCTGTTATTTAAAATAATCCTATCACTTTGGTTTATTCATATCACTGTTTTCTATGATGACTCATACATTTCCCAACTACATCATGATGTAACTGAGATGAAAAGTTAGGAGTCAGAGAGTAACCCTAATATAATTCAGGAATCTTCAGAGCTTTTTTCCCCCCATTTTTGATCAGGACTAAGAAAGAAAAATATTGGTTTTGCTCCCATTAACAGAATGTGGATTTGACAGAACATTAAAGGAAGACATGTAAATAGTCATATTTACATTTACATGTGGATTTACATCATTTATATGTGGATCAATAATAGTATTGAAGCTTAAAAAAAAAAAAAAAGCATTCACATTCTTTTTCACTTTCGCATTTGTATCTTCTTCCAGGGAAAGCAGCTTGGAAAGATTCAGATGAAGGCATGAGCCAGTAAATGGAACTGCGGATAAGCAACAGTAAAACTAGTTACCTCCTCTACTCTTCATGTTCTAACCACAGTAAGAACTGCCTTTGTGAAAGAGGAGCACCATTAAGCAGCTATAACATACGGAAAGAAACATCTATTAAATTTCCAAGTAGATTTTCTACTATCTGAGACTGAAGGCCATTTTACTTACTCACAGACTAACATGCAATCAATATTAATTACCAAAGAAAGCAGTGAATAATGCTGTTGTGATAAGATCAGCACAGAGTAATGAACTAAAGGAACATAAAAGCATTATTTCATTACAGTGACTTCATAAGTGACAACGGCATTAAAAAAAATAAGAAAAAGTGTCAGTGTTACCAGAAAACTAGAAACATTTGACTCACTCCTTTTTTTTCTGTTTGCAAAGTTAGGCACAGCATACTATATAGTTATCTCAGAAAACAGGTAATAATGGCACTTTGATTTTTATTTTTTTTTTTCTTCAATAAGACTACATTCAGATACGAGAATTCCAGTTGAGATTTTAGTGCTAATTCCTTATGAAATACCAAGAATATCAGGGTTTTACAATGTGGTATTAACAGTTGTTTAATCAACATTCTCTGCCAGAGTAAGGTGTCATAAAAATAAAATAAAATAAAATGAAATATCCTTCCTTCACTGTGCATAGTTAAGCACTATAGTCTGCTCATTTTCTTCAGCTGTCATGCACTGCATAGCAATAATGGTAATCCATTTTACTAAGTAACAAAATAGATTTGATGGGAGTTGGAAATAAAGGAAGTGGAGGAATTTTGTTGGTCAACTTGTTTTCCTTTGTTTAATATTAAACAAGGGCTGATTAAACAGTTAAGAAATAAAGGGCATTTGAAAATGTATCATTTCTGAGCCAGAGCCTTTTTATTGATAAAATAGTCCTTTTTACAGAAGACTACAGGAGATACTGATTTTGTATAGTACAACTAGTGATGAAAATTTGGTGGAGATATAACAATGCTTATATTGTTTTGGACTACACAGTTGTAGAATCAATAGAATTGCATTTGTAGGTGGAATATGCCCACTCATTACAAGGGTGCTCTGGGTGAATAGCATGCAGTAGTGACTCAGAAGATTTGGACTATTCACTCATTCTACAAAAAATACCCAATGCAGCTTCCCATACTTAGAAAACTGTATCTTGTACTGTAAATCGTTCAGAATATTCAGGCACACTTCACTGAATCAGATTTTTATATCAGAAGTATTATAGACTAATCTCATATTGTGCTTGCAGCAAAACTAACACAATGCCACAATTCTGAAACCTTCATGTGGGTTACCACATGTGAGTTACTGAACATGCTAACAGATTATCTGGCCAACTTGAGTATTCATAGAACAAGATTCCACTAAATCCACAATGTAACAATCCAAACCCTGCTTTACAGAAACCATTTTAAAAGCCAGTATGTTCCATACAGAATCACAAAACCACAGGGTTTGGAAGGAACCTCTGGACATCATGATAAAGCAGGTTCCCTACAGTAGACAGCACAGGTGGATTCTGAATATCTCTAGAGAAGAAGACTCCACAGACTCTCTGGGCAGCCTGTTTCTGTTCTCTGGAACTGTGTTCCAGTTTGTGCTAGTTGCCCCTTTTTCTGGACACCATCAACTTGATACCTGACCTTTTAGATATTTCATAGAATCTTTAAGGTTGGAAAATAAGATCATTAGGTCCCACTATCAATACATCACCACCATACCAACTAAACTATGTTCCTAGGTGCTACATCTACACTTCTCTTGAACACCTCCACTTCATTGGGCAGCCCATTCCAATGCTTTCACTCTTTTAGAGAAGAAATTTTTTCCTAATATCTAACCTGAACTTCCCTTGGTGCAACTTGAGGCCATTACCTCTCATCCTATTGCTACTTATCTGGGAGAAGAGACTGACCTCCACCTTGCTACAACCTCCTTTCAGATCACTGTAGAGGGAGATAAAGATTCCCTAAGGCTCCTCTGAAATAATCCCATTTCCCTCAGCCGCTACTCATAACCCATGTCCTCCAGACTCTTCAGCAGTTAGGGTGGTTGTATCCAAAGTGCAGAATATCTAGCACTTGATCCTGTTGAAGTTCATTCAGTTGGCCTCAGCCCACTGATCCAGATCAGATCCCCCTGATAAGCCTTCTTAACCCTTAAATAGATCAATGCTTACTCCCAACTTGTTGTCATCTTCAAACTCACTGAAAATGTACTCAATTCCCACATCAAGATCATCAATAGAAATATAAACAGAAGTTATACTCATACTTGCATGACCTGCTAATCTATATTTTAGATGTGGCATCTTCTGCTTTCTTTTGTGTTTTTCAAGAGATGCCATTAAGCAGAGAAAGAGGATACTGTTAATGTTTCTTGATGAGGACTTGATCAGTTGACCAACTCAATCAATTTGGGGAACAGCCTGAACCTCTGATTGATCAGCTGAGGCAGGCAATGAGTCAGCCACAGGAGCACAGGTGAAGGCAATTCAGCTGTGTACTGGAAGGGATGGAACCTAGCTCCACCTCTCTTAGACACCATTTAAGGGCTCACTGCTACTGAGGAAGGACCTCTCTTGGAGTTTTTCCTACAAGCTCAGGATATGGGTAAGCTTTTCCATTCATTTCCAATTCTTCCTTTCCAACATGACGATCTTTCTAGCTATATGCTCTCTGAAGACCTACCTAACTTCTCTGTATATTTGTCAATTATACATCTGTATACTCATTGATTATACAAACATAAGCCCTTTAAAGCCCTTTATGTTTTATCTTCTATCAAACATACAACAAAATGTTTGCCATTTCTCTCTTCTCTTGAGAGGATGTGGAAGGTGCTGGAAGGAGAACTGGCCACCTGGTCCCTGGAGGAACACACATCCTTTAGTAAAATCTTCTGCCTCTATGCTGCCTTGGCTGTGACCGTAGTAGATGGTGACAGAGCCATGACAAACTCTTAACAGCTGTATCTATTGGCTGTTCTCAGTGTATGTGTTGAGGAAAATAAGTTTTATATTCATACTGAAGCCACCGTATTTAGCAAAAGTGCTAAGTCAAAACTGAGACATAGTTCAGCAGTTCACTATTTCCTGAAGTAATGTAGCAACAATAATTATAATGGATGGAAAACTTATTCACTCACCTTCAAGCTGAAGAGTTCAAACTGCATATATTGCAATAATCTTGTAATTCTGCCCTTATAAATAGTGCTCATTATACTTCCCTGAATTTCATATGAGGAGTGCCCGAGAAAGACATGAATGATATAATTTAATTAAAGAGACATAAAAGATGTTAAACGTGATAAATGTATTTACAATGAAAGGTCAAACAACATACATATTTCTATTTTGTAAGCCTTGGTGAAAGTATGTCTTGAGTTTCAGAGAAAAAAATATCTTTTTTGATGAAAACTGATTCTTATTGCACATTCATAGGAGATTGCATTGCCAATGCTGAGAATGATGGATCAGTTTTACCTACACTGCTCAAGGTACTCAGATAAACTTCCTATCACGTCTGTCATAAAGAATTGTGTTAAAACAGACAGAAATTAGTTATTTAATGACAGAATAAAATGCAATAGTATAACTTCAGAACTTATTGAAAGTATGAGGTAGGTTTGAAATCAACAGGAATTTAAAATATATAATGCTAGCCACAGGTGATACTACTGATACCTGTGCATGTATTGTATATAGCAATACTGATGTATACACATTCTTTCTTATATCCAGATATTTACATTTCAGTGTTGAGAAATCACTGCATCATCATCTCAGCTAAACACTAGAATTCCAAAGATCATCAAGCTGGATGACTTTGACTACAAAATAAAGGTCATATTGAAGATTTCTTATGTTGCAGTAGATCATATAATGTTTATTTTGCTTCCTTTTTTTTTCTTCCAACTGCATTCATTTATATGCAGAAATTGGAACCACAGTTTCTTGGTAAAATGAACAAAATAGCGTGTGATTTACATAAGTCTCAGACAGGCTTCGAGCTGATCAGGCTTAATACCAGAAAACAATTTGGGGCAGCAGTCTCCATCTTAACACTGCAGAGCTTATACTAATATACAAATGATTAAGTAATGTACTAACATTATTTCTAACTATTTTTAACTGTTTACTCCTTTTATTTTACTAATTTCCATCACAGATGTATCAGTGGTAAGTGTTCTAAAATACTTTTTTTATACTTAGCAATTTTTATTTTTGACAGTAAGACCACCTGTTTTAGTTGTTTGCATTAGTCTATGAATTATATGTCACACTGTACACAAAGTTAAGCAAAACTGCGATATCTACAAATTCTTCCCTCATGGTGTCTGCAAGCTTGTTTTGGCACTTAGTTTCCCATCTGCTGAGATTTAGAAAATACAACTCTGTAGGAACCTTTCTGCGAATGATTGAGTCCACGTGATAATTTTCAGTCCTGAATGTCCGAGTAGAGATAACAGATACTTTGTGAAAGTAAAAGACAACAGCAATGCATTTTTTTTTCTTATTTCCTCTTCTAGGCCCAATACAAAGGAGCTAGTCTAGTACTAAAAGGAGACTAACTGCTTCTAGAACTATTGGTAGCTGTTGTCTTATCAAATCTCAGATGTCGAAGACCAGAAGAGAAAGGTCATGGAGAGGATTCAGAGTGTGGCAAGGGATTATATAATATGTATTTAATCTTGTTTTTCTTTTTCCAAAAGCCTAATCAGCCATCAAATGAATATGTGAATCTATACTGCTGAGGAAATGTGAGTCTTACATAACACATTCAAATAACTGCTGGCATCCAACTTTATTTTGGCCACGGCACATATGGAATTTTGGATGCTGTGAAAATTATTTCATTTTCTAAATAAAAGTTGCTTTTCTTTGTTGCATATATTATCCCTGAGTCAGTACAGATTTTTTCTCTTTTCTGTGCAAATCTGTGTTTACCTTATTTCTGCAGACAGAAAACCATGTGTTGATCATTTATTTTTATACCATAACAAAAAAAATAAGTATATTACCTTTTCTCTCTGTGGATAAGCACTTCACACATGAGCTTTCTGATCCTCTGCTGTAGCTGCCTAATTATTCTTTTAACCTACTTCAAGGCTTTACAATCTGCTTGCATATTCCTTTTCACACTTAACTGAAGATGTTAACTGATGCCTTCATCCTCTATTTCATTGCAAGCACACTCTTCTCTCATACTAGCCCTCATTCTTCCCAACATGTACTTTTTCTCTCTAATGCACAAGCAAATGCAAGAAATAAATTTATGCAAAATAGCAACAGCTCAAAACAGATGTTAAATAGGTAACACCCTATATTTCCAACACACAGGATATTATGAAGCAAAAAGGAAGATAATGACCACACTAGGTTTGGACACATGTAGTTGTAGTAGCAGACTCTCCACTTTCCCTATTTTGGTTGTCTTTTTTTCTTTTAGTGCCATTAGCTGTCATTGGAATCAGATGTATCATTGCTGTTGGCATGTTATTTCCTTCTTACTTTTCCTACACTTTATTGTTAATATGAAACTATTCTTGTACTTTCAGAAAGCATACATAGTATCCCTGGCACAATGGCCATTTAACCGGGTATATAATCAATGAATATTAAGATGCTATATTTATGAAAAAAACAAGAGAGTTAGGCAAAGCAGATAACAATAACGGAAAGAGAATAGATAGGACACTTACCCGTATACTGGGCTCACATATGAAGCTCCAACAGAGCGGATCTCCAGAAAAGATCCTTCCCCAGTGGTAGTCAGCTCTTAAATGGGTCTAAGAGAGGTGGAGCCAGGCTCCACCCCTTCTGCAGCACAGGTAAATTGCCTTCACCTGTGCTCCTCTGGCAGACTCATTGCTTGCCTCAGGTGATCAATCAGAGGTTCAGGTTGTGACTCAGCAGTTCCCATACACTGGGGTGTTACTGGTGTAAAATAGAGGAGAAAATACTATTGTCCATGAAGAAATCACTTAAAAGCAGAACCATCAAAATGCAGAATTTTAATTTCTGTCCCTCTCTTGGAAATAAGTGAAATGTTAAATTCTAAAATGAAGAAGTTATCTGCAGGCAGGAGTTTTAGTTTTGTGATTGTTTTTTTTTTTTAATTTTTTTTTAAGTATGGAACCAATATGCATAACCCAGGCTAGGATTAGAATTTTAGAGTAAAGCAGCTATACTCAGGTAAGCAAATATCATAAAAATTGTGACTGAGTCTGGATTTATTTGATTTACCTGTTGCAGTTTTTCCAAAGCATGTAACAAGCCCTATTCTTGTTTTTAATAACTAGTTTCAATCAATTTGTAATAGTGTTAGCATAGCTCATTTAAATCAGACCTTTCTTGTACCCGCTTCCATTTTCAAAATGAATTAAGCTGTGGCACATTAACTGGAAGGAAGAGGCCAGAGCTTTATTTATGTAGAAAACAATAAGAGCATAAATGAAGAGCAATAATCCTAATATTTTAGAATTGACCTTATGAAGGGGCACTTTGTTAAATGGCAACAACTTCTTTTCAGACAGAGTAAACCATACCAACTAAGTGAATCATCCACTTAAACATCATAGAAATGTTGCTCATTTCCTACTTCCTACCCGTACAGCCATTAAGTACCCATTATACACTCCATCATACCATTAGTAGTCATATTTTCTTTTTATTGTCTGTTTTTCACCCACCAAAAGTCTTAGTACTTTTAGTTCAATATAAATATATAAAATATAATTATTATAACTAACTTAATATTTCCCTTATTTATCTGATAATGCTTTTAAAGTAATTAGAACCTTCTACAATATATGTTGCTATATAACACGTTTATTCATGAACAAAATCAGAGAATCTGCTGAAAACATCTACAGAAGGTTGATGTACCATACATTCACAGATGGGAATGGAAAAAACTGTGAGTTTTTGGGTGGTTTTGTTTGCTACTTTGTTTTGTTATCTTTTTGTTTGTTTTCTGCAACTGTTTAAACAGGTGGCTGCATGTATGAGAGAGAAATCTTTGTGACTGGTATTTTATTGAATTTTAATTCAAGTAGTGGAGGTTAAATGCAACGTGCTTTTGCCTGCAGGCCAGCCACTACTGAATGCACACCTGCAGACAGCATTTTGGTATTGCAGGCTGCGAGCAGAAAACTCCCTTGTGATATATAGATGTTATTTTGAGGATGGCTCCTTTGGTACAAGATTGGAGAAAGCATTTCATCACATGCTGTCTGGCACTGCATAGCTGTATTTCCTCTCAGTGGGTCATTGCTCATCTTGCCCTGCTGCAGGGTATGAGCCTCAGCCTTGCTGAGACAGTATCTCATGAAGGGTATGCAACAGGTACTGAACACTGTCAGAGCCTCCTGGTGGTCCTCAAGTCCTAAGCATAGTCTGAAGATTTTGCAGAGGTCCATGAGCTCTCTCTGGATTTTTCTTCTTAGGCCAGGGACCAGGATGCGTATACTCTTATGTTCACTGTTGATTTTTCATTCATTTTCACATTCAACCTGCATCTACTCTCTTCTATTATCCTTCAGGATAAACAAGCTTTCTGATTTGTAATTAAAACACTTAAGATGCTGTATTAGATGGATGCTAACAAACACTTGAAGAATGCCTTTGCTTACTGGTCTTGAATGCACTGCTAATTACCATTTAACAAATTAATTCAAAAGACCCTCTAATCCTCAAGCTTACAAGTCCCTGTAGTCCCTGTGAGCTCCATTTATGTTCAGACTGACCACCTCTGATCTGTCTTTAGTGATTTTGATTAGGTGAGGAGTTACTACTCCTCCCATCTTTCCTACTAGACAGCCTTCTCTTTCTATCCCCTTTGTCCAGTGCCATCTGCCCAGTACGTACAAGCATTCCTATTGCCTGCATTTCTGACCAGGCCCAAGATCCTCCTCAATTTCTCCTGCTCTGAAATGAAAATGTTGCTGGTAGATATCTACAATGGAAAAAAATAGAGAATGTGACATTTTGGACACTTCATTAGCAGGAAGTATTTGAAAATACTATTGTCATGGTAACACAATTAAACCAAGTCTTTCAGGAATCCTCTGCAGGGTCTTGCCAAGTGCATGATCTTTAGTTTTCAGCATCAGTAAGAAGACTTAGAGCAAGGCCTGAGTTACTGTTGAGTACCAATATGAATTAATATAGGCATTTAAAGGCTTTTCTTTAAGGGCTTCCTCTAGGGAGACTACAGCAAAAGTTTATTGAAGCAGCTAATAGAGCTTTTTCCAAATACAGCACATTCTGTTCATTCCTCAAAGGTACAAAACATTTAAAAGAAAAAGGGATGGTTGCTGGCAAATCTGTACTATTTAGACCTTTTTACACAGCTGTCAGCCTAACTCCCACTCTGGCAAATGCATCTCAAAGTGCTCATAGACTGCACTCATCTCAGCACATTTCAGCCTCACAGCTTCATCTATTTTAGAGAAAGTAAAGGGTTTAAGATGGTTCCCTGTGTATCCTCTAGGTTAGCCTTGAATCTAACAGGATTGGGATGCAGCAGATACTTTTGAGTTTTGACTTTTTGGTGACACGTTAGCTGGCTTCTGCTGAATCTGGTCAGACATTCTGCTGCCTCCAAAGAGATACAACAGCTATTTTCAGCTAAAAATCCTGGTTTTACTTGAACAAAAACTGAAACAGTATTAGAAAGATTTTTTAAAACAAGAAATCTTGTGAAGATTTAAGGGAGATACAACAGATCACAAAAGTTCACTGAATGGCAGCCCTTTTCTTCCAGGCCTTCCTTCATCCTGGCAGCTTTTTGGTAATTTCCTCTGCCAGGAGCCCATGCACCACACCCAGCTTCCCAGATTATTCTCTGCTTCCCAGAATATCACATTTTTCCCCCATTATATCCCAAGTTGCCTTTCTATCACTCTTTACTACTGTCTTCGCTTTCCTCAGTTTTGCTGTGTTGCTTATCTGAAAAGACCAAAGGAGTTGGATCTTTACACTCCTGAGGAGGCGCTCAGGGGCTAGCTTTTCAATTTTGCTGTCTTTAAAAAAGGGCTGCAAAGAGAACACAGTCTCTCTCTTCACGTGATCCATATGGAGAGGACAAGGGACAATGGGTACAAGTTGCACTGGGAAGTGTTTCATCTTGATATAAGGAAGAAATTCTTGACAGTGAGAGCAGTTGATTACTGGAACATACTCCCCAGGGAGTTGGTGGAGTTCTCACCACTAGAGAATTTCAAGACATCACTGGACAGGCGTTAGATAACCTCATCAGGACTTCCTTCCCCTAGAAATGTCAGTATAATCTGGGTCTTTGTGATGATGATTCCTTACCTAAAGGAATCTGGCAGAGCAAAATATAGCAAACACGAATAACAAAGTCATCTGTTATGGTTGTAAAAGAGAAAAAAATCTGAGTTTATATAAACATATATGAATATATATTTCGCAAATGCATCATGTATATATGTATACATACATATATAATCACAGAATCATAGAATCCTTTAAGTTGGAAGGGGTCTTTAAAGGTCATCTAGTTGGCTTTCTGGGCTGCAAGGGGACATTGCTGGCTTGTGTCCAGCTTCTCATCCACCAGTACCCCAAGTTTTTTTCCTTCAGGCTGCACTCAATCCTTTTATCCCCCAGCTTGTACTGATAGTGAGAGTTGCCTCAGCCCAGGTGCAAGATCATAGAATTGAATCATAGAATGGCCTGGGTTGAAAATGACCATAATGATCATCTAGCTTCAACCCCCTGCTATATGTGCAGGGTTGCCAAACACTACACCTTCAGGAAGGTCAGGGTGAGCCTTTGCTTCCCCATGCCAACTGACAGGTATTAGCAGAGGCCAGAAAGCACAGACTTTCTGTTGTAAGAACTCATCCTAACAGTTCTTGCATTTGGATTTGTTGAACCTTATGAGGTTCATCTGGGCCTACTGCTGAAGCCTGTCTCTGTCCCTCTGGATGGCACTGCATTCCCCTGGAGTGCTGACCACATCCAACAGCTTGTTGTCATCATTACACTTGCTGAGGGTGCACTTGACTTCACTATCAATGTCATTGATGAAGATATTAAAGAGTATAGATCCCAGCACTGACCCCTGGGGTTACTGATCTCCATCCAGACACTGAGCCATCAACCATCACTCTCGACTCAATCCTGCAGCTAGCTCTACATCCATTGAACAGTCCACCCATCAAATCCATATCTTTCCAATTTGAAGAGAAGAATGTTGTGAAGTACTGTGTCAAAGGCCTTCCTGAAGTCCAGATAGATGGCATCACTGGCTCTCCCCTTTTCCACCGGTGCAGTGATACCATAACTGGTTACTAGGCTGATCAAACAGGATTTGCCCTTGGTGAAACCCATGCTGGTTCTCTTGTATCACCTCCCTATCTCCTATATGCCTATACTTCATGCACGTGTATATACTTACATACTAATTCAGAAATGAGACAAAATATGATAGTATGAATACAATATGAAACAATAACTTTATTTCTATTTTGAAAATACCTACTGAAAAGTTCAATTATGGAGCCTGATTAAAAAAAAAAAAATAGGATATACACAGTAATGCTGATGACAGCACCAGACCCAGCAATTTTACACTCCGCTATATTTCATATATATATATATGAAATTATATATATATCATTATATATATATCATGGTGGCAGACCCACATTCAGTGTTATCTTCTGACTCATTGGGTTTCATCTACCTCCCGAGTGTGCTAAGTACCATGTAATAAAACACTATGGTGTAAGATGGTTTCATTTTCACCTGTTAATGCTTTTCTACTTAAATATTCTTGTCCTGAATAAGATTTCAAGTCTCAGATCAAATTACAAAAGGCAGCATTCCCTCTATATCTGTAGTTAATACTTTTCCACTAGGCTCAAACAACAGTCTGTCAAACATGGGAAAACAACTAAAACACTCTTAAGACCATCTTCTTGATGGACACCCAGTATTTGCAGGGTCACAGTCAATGGGAAATATTGAGTGGAATCCACCTCAAAATACATTCCAGTATCTTGAGACGGAATTCTTGTTACAATATGGAATTAACTCCTTTCAACCAAGGGAGAAAATTGATTTTGTGTCTCCATCAACAGAGATGAATGCCCTAGACACTAGGTGGGAAGAGAAAGAAATGGAATCTGTATCACTTTCTTACAAGTTTCATTAATCTGCTATTTCCCTCTTTTTTCAGAAGAAACTGTTGAGCAATTTTATGTCAGCTGATATATTTTTAAAAACTTATTTTATCAAGAAAGCAAGCATTTCCTATATTACACCAAGGTTCTTACACTAAATGTAGGCAGTTAAGCGATTTCTCCCCCAAATGTTCTTAAGCTGTTCTTGTTTCACAAAGTTAACACAGATGGTCCCCCAGTTAATCTCAGCCACAACAAGCCACGCTACTTTATTGAAAAGTAATCCATAAACCTAAAAGTTTATTGTATTAATACTTGATATGGTTTTGCACAAAATCTTATAGAATAATGAAGTCTCTTAACTTCTTGCTGTCTAAGCGTTAATGGAAAAAGCAAAATACCATTTGAAAAATCTCATATGAAGTTATATTTGAACTGTAATAACACTAAATTTCTGAAATGTTTGTCTATCTATGACTTAAGTTTCCAAGTGACTTCTAACACAATCACACATACACACCGATTCCCACTCGCCACTTAGGACCAGATCATTAGGAATGATAATTTCTGAGACATAATGTGGAAGAAAGATGTCTAAGGACTACCATTGATTAACAGAAAGACTCATTTAAGTAAGTGAAACTACAATATCTACAGCAGGTAAACATCTGACCTTCATGTTCCAACATCTTTAAGTTGCCTATGTTCTAATCACAACTAATTTTGAAAAACACATCATAATTTGAAAATTGATGCTGGTTTGTGCTTTTTACAGATTCTGTATTTTAAAACTTGTTTTGCTAACAGAAACAAATAGCTGGGCCAACTTCAGTCAACAAGTCAAAGTTTTTCAGCTTCACGTAAGCAGAAGGTGTTTGAGCCCAAAAGGAGAATTTTCGAATACTGTAATAGTGGATAGGGAGCTGTAAGCCTGCAACTCAATTGTGGCTAATTGTGGCTTTTGCTATGCAGAAACAGCAATAGTAGTAAATTTCATTTGTAAAGTGCCATTTGCAGAGTCCCAAGGATGTTTACATTCCAACAAAGTAAAAGCAGCAAAGAAATATATATATTTCTGTTTCAAAAAGCCAGATCCACAAACAGCTTTCCAAGTACAAATAGGAATTTCATTCCATTGTGAAAGCACGCACTAAAAGCTCAGGCACTCACAGTATCTAAATTATATTTAGGACAAAACCATGAATCAGAAGATTCTGACCTATAAAAAATTCCAATAGGGAAAGGAAGAAAAGAAATTGTAAAGTTAGGGAATAGTGTTGATGGAGGCTTTGTAAGTAAGGACAAAGAGTTGAAAATCAATAACATATTCAAGAGAATAAGGGAATGACTAATGTGTTTTTTTTTTTTTTTTATTTTCATGCATTTTAGTACATTCATTTCTCTGAAAAAAAAAATTTTACTCAGCAAAACAGGATACCAAATTAAAAACATAGAGAGCGCAAGCGAGCATGAGAGAATTGTCCTAGCTAATATCCCTTAGGACAATAAAATATAAATACTGTTTGACTTGTGATTCACAACACAATTACCAGGTCCTTGCAGACAAACATGTTTGTTGAAAAAAGCTATACAGGCAAAATACTTGTACTGCACCTGTATTCTGATTTCTACATTGATTTCATTAAGTTTGTTCTTTAATACAGGGGAGAAAACCTTGCAGACTAGTATCTCCAACTCTTGAGAAGGCTACTCCAGTAGCCCTCATCAAAAAACTAAAACTCTCATCAGGGCTGTCAAAAGGAAAAGGGAGTGACATCTAGCATGTGAAGTTACATGGAAATGGGTTGGCTGTAGATGGTATTTTTTCCCAATGACAAGGACAAGTCACTTGCTAGAAACAAATCTCCTTTCTTCCATCCAGATTATGATATGTCAAATGTGGCTACAGGTTGAACTAATGTCAATATATGAGTCATTACAATTTTTGACTAGTGCATTTTTGTCTTTGAATGAATAATGAAGAATAGATAATGGTTCTTTCCCAAAAATAAGCACTGAAATTAGCTAATAGTGTTTACTGATATGTATTTTCCTTCTTTTTTTCTTTAAGAGATGCTGTATTAAATAAGTAAACGAGGAAGCAGAGAGTATGTTGTACAACCAAGAGGAGACTCCAGTGAAAGAGGCTTTCTCTTAGTATGTCACTGTATGTTAATTATATCTGTTAGCAAAGAGAAGTGACTATATTAGCATGATCTTAAGATTAAATTGAAAATTGACATTTCCAAATGTGACAATTATGTAAATCATCTGTTACGTTAACGAGACAGATATATATATCCATATATATGTTATAGTTACATGAATCACACAGGCAAAAAAATAAATCCTCCATTCAGTGTCCAAAAAAAAAAAAAAAACCCCAAACCAATCAATTATCAGTGATACTTATAAACTATAAGAACTCCAATAATGAAGCAAGGAAAAGAAATAAAATGCTATAGCCAAATGCCAAGGTTAAACTCAACATCAATTCACATCTGTGCATTATATGTTAAACTATATTATGTTTATACTGCTTTATAGCTGGCCACAGCAGTGTGTCCATAATAAACATTCCATACTAATTCCAATAAACATGTCAACAGCCGGTCTGTTACCAGTATATCTTGCTACAGTCATTTCTTTACCTCTCTCAGTTTCTTTAATCTCTCAGAAAAATAACCAGTGCTCAGCTGTTATTACTTGGAAAATTGTGTCTACATCTGTCCTTTTGCTTAATTTAAACTTCTGCAAAGAGTTTCCAGAATTTTGCCAGTGTGCTAACTGAAATCACATTTCTACAGCCATTATCTACTTCTAGATGAGAAATAGTTGTACTGAATCAGTCCTACAAAGCCATCCTTCCAATGACAACTCAGACAACTCAACCTAAAGGTCCTCCAACAATACTAATTAGCTTTCGCTTTCTGTTTGGATTTTATACTGCTCTTTGTTTTTGGTTTTCTTCTCGATTTATTGATGGTCTCAGCAATATTCCTTCTGTAACTGTTACAGGCTCTCTCTGCAGTCTAGATAAGCTGGATAAGTCACACTAGGGGTGGGCCCTGCATCTTCACCTTATTCCCAATTAAAGTTCTGGTAGAAGGAGAGTTGATAGCAGGGATTTTAGAGAGAGAGTTTTATTAGAGATCCTTGAGATCTGCATGTGCATGGAAACTGCAGGTTTTATAAGTTTCAGTGATAACAAAGCATGTTCTTCTCTGCTATTACCTAACTGATTATGTATATTCAGACACTGTTTTATCATCCAGTCCCATAACAACTCTGTTCTTCACAAAGGCCAGAAAAAAACTGCTTGCAGCAACTGAGATCGAGTGCAGCTAGAACAAATTGCACAGCATCTACACTCTTTACTCTTAAAGTTATTTCTTGTTAAGTAAATGTTATCCTAAAATCTGTCAGTCTTCCACAGAATTCTATAAAACTGTACCTTCCTAATAAAACAAAAACATTTTTCCTTGGTGTTTCAAGAAAGTGGTATAAGGATAAGGCTAAACTGATTATGCAATTAATTATGAAAAAGCAATCATTTATTGCTTCTAAAACAAGAAATCATCATGCTTTTAAAAAAAAAAAAAAAACAGTAGCATATATTTAAAATAATAATATCTTTTTTGTGGGAAAAAAGTGTGTTTTGTTCCTTTTCAAAGCCACCTGTCTTGCAAATTTTGCTTAAAGACAGGAAGAAATACTTCTCTAAAGTCAAAACTGGCAGAAGTCGCAAAACACCCATTGTTCCATACTGTGTTAATGGTGGCTTTGATTTTCCAAAGCAACGCAGCAGTTATTCATTTCTACATCTGCATCTTCATCTGAATAATGGGCAAAATGTACACTGAGCTTTTTCTGCAGTTTTCTGCCTGCAGTCATGAAATGGAGATCATATTGTATTGCGCTCTGTTTCACAATGTGGTCAAGGTTGGCTGCCAATGTGCACATTCTAAACCATATTACAAGCATCTATTTTAAGACATGAAAAATGCTGTTTTATATAAGATTAAGCTTTCTGAAACACTGCAACAGAGTTCATGAGATAAATAACGGGTAGTTTTATGCCAGTATTGGCACCACTCCATGAACTGCTGAACTCATGTACAAAATGTTCTCCACATGCCTCATTGATATAGACCATTTGATTGCAAATGTGCTCTCTAGTATTAATCACAAGGTTGTTAATCTTAATAGCATCATGTATTATCACCAGGCATTTCAAGTAGGTAAGTTCTTCTACGATAGCAAGCTTTTTACACAAATACAACAACAAATGTACATCAGCTACATCCAGTGAATAACTGCAACAAAGAAAGCATAGGAAAACTTATCTGGCAATATTAAAGAAATCACAGCAGCTTTGTACGTAGACTCTGAGTTTCTGCTACATAGTCTACTTCAAATAAAATCTGCACTAGGCTTCAAGCCTTCTCACTGTAGCATACAGATTAGAATATTAGTAACTCTCCATTTTCCATGTAGCAGTATCTCCTAAGGAGCTGAAGACTTCTAAAAGATAACTCTCTCTTTTGCTTTCACCAGAAATTCATTGATTTGTGCCAGCTGGAAAGAGATATATAAAAGAAATAAAGGCAAAATTAAACAAAATATGTGTTTGAGGCACAGTATGAATAAAGAAAAGTGTTTTCTTGTAAAGAATAAGATTATAAGAATATAAAATGATCCTAGCACAGAAACCCAGAGCACAAAAGAAAAAGGAGCTTCCTGCCTGATCTTGCTGTCACTGTAACGAACACAATGTTATTGTTCTGTTTATTAAGATCTACTGCAAAAGTTGTTAAGTTTCCTGCCTGCACTGCAATCTTAAACTTGTTTTGGATGGTCACTGAACAAAAATTAGGAAATCTTTATTTCTAATTTCCAACCAAAGCTATTTTTTGCAAAGCCTGCCTCAGTTTTTTTTCTTGTTTTGAATTTCCCCCTTTGAACTTTAGAGTCTTCTCCACAGCTAGTGTGTTATCACTGGAACATTCAGTCTTTCAAGCTTTCATTTTGCCAGATTATACAAGCTTTTCTCTCTGTTTAGTCCAACATTCTAGATCAACAGTTCTTATTACCCTACCTCAGTACAAAAATCAGCTGAAATTTCCTCTTGCATACAAGTGTGTTGAAATTCTCTATTAAATTTTGGATGACAGATACTATCTGTCATCAGTGACATTAATACCACACTATCACCAACAAAAATATTTCTTTTTGCTAGTAGGTTCTTTCAGGATCACTCTTCCACTGGCCATTCTGGCTCACTGATCATTGCTGGCACTGCAAAAACTACTTCTTCAATTACTTCAATTGACTGCTTAGAAGCTATTTCTAATACCAGTCCAGAGAAGGCTCTCATTTATCTCATCCAGCCACAAAGCTTGATCAAATACCAAAGCTGTCACTCATTGTCCTTTATCCCAGTCTGGCAAATAATAAGCATAACATTGTGTAGCAATGATTAAACAGCATGCAGAAGGTTTCAGAAGATGGCAACCAGGGATTGCAAGTGATAACTATCCTTTATATCCTATTTGAAACTATCTTCTGTCATGCATCTAGCATGTATTTTAACAGGTATTTAGATTAGCCAAACATTAAGCATGCTTTCAAGGTCAGATACAAAATATTTAAATCTTTGCATGCTATATTCGCTCATCCCTGGACTGCATATTGTAGCATGATATCACATCTGCCTTGTGCACAACCTTTTAGCTCTTCAGTGAACCACAGACAACCTGCTCATTAGTATACTATCAGCAGCACAACTGCAAGCATTTTTCATGCTTTTCAGGTCTTTCATAGCCACACAGCATTGGCTGTTATTAGTTTGTCTGTATTTTGAAATGAGCACTATGAAGTGTTCATCAGATGAACTGAAGATAATGAAGTAAATGCAGTATTTAAATGTTTACAATTTTGTCCTTTATATTTTGCAACATTTCATAATTACCTATTGTTTTCTGCTCACCATCTTGGAAATGTACCACAGTTCTCTGTGGTTTCATGTAATATTTTCATTCTATCTATGTAAAGGTCCTCAGTGAAAGATTAATCTTTGTAACCCAACTGTCTTTTCAATACAATCCATTGCCTCCATTCTATATACTTTATTGTCTCCCCTACATTTAATGCACTAAACTTGTTTTCCCCTTTTGGATCAGTAGTCTCCCAGATGGTACAATGTCAAAACTTTTACTAAGTAGGTACTAGAGAGAAACAAAGTCTCTAATTGACTTGAAAAATTAGTTGTTCTCCAAAGGACAAAAATTATTATTTCTAATATGAGCTGCCTTTGATGAACTTGTACTTGAAAGTTTTTTTACTTGTCTGTTGAAATCTTCAATATTTGCTCTGTTTGGCTGCTTGGAGAATCCAACTGTTAAAACTATAATTTTCCATGTTAGCTTCTTTCTCACACCCTTCACTGCATATAAGCACTATGTTCATTACTCTTCAGTCAGGCAGTCTTATGAATAATTACAAATTCTTCCCTTCAGATTTTCATTTTTAATCTGTATATGTCAGCTTCCTGTAATCTGCAGTCTGTTATTATTAATTTGAGTAATATAGCTTCTTTTATCCAAACCTGCCACATTGCCTTCCATTCATCTCAACAGTCACCATCAGCGATGACTTCTTTGATAAAGAAACTTTCACAAACATGGTTGCCACAAAACTTACAATTACTACCAATATCATCATAGAACCTTTCATTATTCATCGTCAGAGAGACCCTGACCCAAACAGATCTTAAACGCATTACTGATTATTAGACTATACAATGCAGCACTACCAATTTTACCTTCATACTTATTTAAAATTCCCATTTTATTCATGTTTTATCCACAATGTGCTCTCATTAGTTCATTGGTACCCACATTACTATAGCAGGTCTTGCACAACACTTCTATATTCACTCCTGATTTTCTCAATGTATTCCCTTTACATCTCTTATCCTGATCATTACAGCCCTATGTGGAAATCAATTTATCTAATCCTACTTTCTTTATTCTTTAATTAAAGATGTTTTCTTTTTTCTTTCAGGTAGAATCAGTACAGCAAAAAAGCTTTTTTTATTCTAATAGTGGTCCCAGTAGTCATATCATATATTCCTTACAGTACAAGTCCTTGGGCTGGTCACTCTTCAGTCACCTTCGTGAGGACTTGAAAAAAAAAAAGACTGAATAACAAGTTGTCACTTTTTCATCACCTGCAGCCACTGGACATATGCTCTTTGTTCCTTCTCATCCTGTGCTACATCTGAATACCTACACTCGCATCTTTTTGTCCTCTGTGTTCTGTACAGATAACCAGTTACCAATAAAGGATCTCAAAATATATTGCATTGGACATGTTCAGTAGATGCCTTCAGATATTTTGTTGAAGAATCTGGACTGCATTACTTTTTCTTCCTTCTTAAAAAGGTCTGAAAATTATGAATATCTCTAATTGAATCATTAGTCACTGGATGTTCTTTTTTGTAAGACTGGCCAACTTTTACTCATTATTATCAAATAATTTTATTTTCTATCTATTCTTATTTATATTCATCATTTGTGTTGCATACTTTCCATGTGATCTTCTATTTCTATTTTCTATATGAATAGCAATTTATGAGGTTCAACAGAATCAAACTAACTAAAATGAGCATTTTTAGTTTAGACCAGTGAATACATGAACAACTAGTATGCATTACATCACAAATCATCCTTTAACTTTTTTTTTTTTTTTTTTTTTTTTTTTTTTACTTCTGACATCATTTCCACTAAGCAAAAAACCAGAAGGGTAATTTTTATATTACTTTATATGTTTTTCAAACTTCTTGAAAAATATCTTAACATATCTTAATATCTAGGCATATGCCTAGGACCATTATCAAAAGTCAACTTCTTATGTGCTGTCATTGTAATGGATGTTATCACTTGAGCTCTAATTGGTCTGTACAATTTTTCAAAATCATGGTTTATGATACACTTACATCATCTAATACATGTACTTGTTACTTTTTGTTATATTATAATCAATGTTCCTGTACTTTTCTAAGTCTCACAAAAAACATTAAAAAAGGTATTTCTGCTTCTGACTCAGCTTTTTAATTTGATTGACACTGATTTTCTATAATGCAAAAACAAAACACACAAAATGTAATCTTTTACTCTATTTCATCTGAGCATATTGTTGACTTTGCTTGTATTGTTTAAAATCATCCTTTTCTACTTCTGAAAAAATAGATGTAAAAGGTACAGTTATAATCTGAACAAAAGGTGGGTATATAAACTGTGTGCATCTCCATAATTCTTCTGTTAGAAATACGTAACATTTTTATATTTGTTCAAAAAAAATCTCAATCCCTTTACACATATTCTAATTACCTCTGTAAAGTTATCAACACTGATTATTTATGAGTTATCTGTACTCTGCACTGCCTCCACATAAATGGAGTGTGTGATGTTTTGGTTTTTTGGTTTCTTTTTTGTTTTGTTTTGCCTGGAAACAGGCTTGTGATAGAATTTTGCTCCTAAGAAGATTGGAACTTGATTCTTAATAAATTTTAATAGCGTTGTGCTGAATATCAAGAGTTATCTCCAAGCAACCATTTCAGTAACATTAATCCTATCAATATCTCAAAATGCATTGTATAAATTAAGTGCATGGTATAAGTATCAAAACTAAGGGAATTAAAGCACTGTCTATAATTATTTAAAATTTACTATTTAGAAATATAAAAATATTTTTAAATAAATGTATTTAAAACTATAGTAATAATATTTCATTTACATACAGCTTAATCAAATGGTAATTTATGCCTTGTAGACCTAATCTGTTATAAATATTCATTATTTCAGTTCTTATAAAAAACACAAACCAAATTTAATATTTTCTAATAGAAATTTAAGAAATAAGGTAACAGCATATTGCATAGGCAAATATCATGGAAGAAAAAAGGCTGAAAATGGATTTCATTTGGGGATTTTTATTTTTTTTTTTTTTTACTGCAAGAGTGTGAGGCAGGAGACCCAGTGGAGGCCTCAGTTACTGGCTGCTCATCTTCAAACTCTGATCAGAAAGACACAAGCCTCAGTCTGATCAGAACGGATTCAGCTAGAAGTATGAAGATCTTTTGTTTCAGCACAATCCTTTTAAAGAGTTGCAGCCAGAAATTGAGTAATGTTTTATAAGTCTAGTCCCAGTGTTTTACATCTTGCACCTCTGGCATTAGCCTGTGCATTTGGATATCTACTATCCACTGAGGCATGTGGACTTCTTCGACTAATTAGTCTCAGATTTGCATAAAAATTAGAGAAAAAAACTTATGGATACAAACAGGTGTTTTTTCTTTACAGATTTCTTTTGAGAAACATCTTTTCAGGAGAAAATTTTTCACATTTGATTCAAGTAGATGTTCTTTAGATCTAAGCAGCTGAAGAAAAGTAAATACCAAAGTTTCCTGCCCTTTACTCTCTATTCCAGCGATGATGTACTTTGGTAACAACTCTACAGTAGGAAATGGCAGATGTTTACCAGGAAGCTTCTTTTTTTTTATTTTTTATTTATTTATTTTTTAAGATTATCTTCCCTGTTATATTTCTCCCACAACGACTAGATGGAGTTATCATCCAGCTTACCTTAACATTTAAGTCACTGAGCTACTGCTATTCCTTGTCAGCACTTCTTAGTAGTTTTAGTTCAAATGGAAAACAAACAGCAGGAGGAAAGGAAATATTACTACAGGGTTTTTTTTTCTTATAATGAAAAAGAAAGGAGATTGAGACCACAAGAATTAACAACCACAGTGCCTAAATCACCACAGTATCCAAACACAAAAACCAAAGTATGACACAGTCCTTTAAAAATGCAGAAGTAGCCCAAATCTGCTAAAACTTAACCATTAGGAATGAACCATTGGAGCTTATCTTTTAAGAAAGTTGAGATTACTTCTTTTGGATATAGAATGACTCATGAAATGCAAGTATTAAGATAGATTTTGTTACCAGACTAATGTTATTCGGAAAGAAGTGTGAAAAGACATTTAGTATGATGTGCCAGCTGAAGAGATAAAAATTGTCAGCAAGAAAGATAAAAGTGCATGTGATATGCATTTTTGTAATTAAATAAGAGATGTCAGAACATCTGAGTTTAATGATAAAGTGAAAAATTGACAGCTGCATTTGTAGTATGTATAAAATTAATTCAGCCAGGATAACATTGGAAATAAATTCTCTGAAGTCCAGGAACTAGTGGTGAGATTCATTTACTGGGAGCAGTAAATATTTCTAGAGCATACAAAGCAGTCCTCAAGTTCTGTTTATATTTAAATATGAACAAAATTTACATGTGTAATTTTAAGTAAGGTTTGGTCTACCACAGAAGCAACAATATACCTAAATGACAAACAGTTTGCATATCTGAAAGAAAAAATGGAAAAACAAATAATGTTTTGACTGTGTGAAAAAACAGGTAGATTAACATCCAGAAACATGTTTAAAAGTCAAACTATTTTAAATGTGAAAAACCAAAAAAATCACGCATGCTATTAATGAGGAATTCCAATAGAGTAGATATATTTATGTGCAAGCAAACACCAATGCCAACTCACAGTAGGTGAAAACCAAACATTAACAGATTACAAGAAGAAAAAAAAATTGGTGGGTTGTATTTAAATCAGAGACTGGCATATAATTCTATAGAATATCCATGAGGGTTATACAAACTATTACAGCACTGACAACTCCTCATGCCTGTCACAAGAAGATTGCTTGGTCACAGAGAGGAAAGGTTACACAGAAGGCAAGGGACAGTAGGGATAATGATTACAGATCAAACAGTTCTATTTTGCACTGAACACAAAGTAATAAGCCAGGGCTTGACTTGAAAATGTGTCTGTCTCTTTCAGTAATTAAACTCTTAACATTCCAAGTCCACCAATAGTAGCAACATGCAGCAGCTGATAGAGTTAAGGGCAATGCAGATGTACCTTGTGGAAAGTACAACATTCTGTTGAAAATAAATATAAATTTCATATGTATACAACATGAATCTTTCAGTAAACCATTCCTCTTTTCCTCCCACGTGTATTGTTTTTACATGAGTCCTTCATACAGGAAAAAAAAATTCTGAAACAAACTGTACAGTAGAAAAATATCCTGCAGCAAAGCTGATGGTGCATGAAATCACAGAGCAATGAAACCATAAGATGATGTATGAGCTAAACTAGTTAACATTTAACTTTTCAGTGTACAGGTACTGGAAGATAAACTCAGCACCATATGAAAATGAGAGGTTAGGTTTAAAGAACTGTACTTATGTATATACACACACACAGAGAGAAAAGTAGGGGACATGAATGTTCAGTACTGTAAGTTCAAGTTTGAGTTTATGTGAAAGAATATGGCACTCCGGAGCACACAACATTTGAAAGATAATGGAGCAGGGAAGATGATTAAATTTAGTCAGATATAGCACCATGGCTAAAGAGGCTTAGTATCCAATGTTTCTGCATTAGCAATGCTTTTGTGAAGATTAACAACAACCAAATATTGATGAATAATCAGTAATAAGATTATATTAACTTGGATACAGGCCCACATGTACCAAGGGGAATACATTTGCATTGCTTGTATATACACAAATATATATATATATATAATTGTATGTGTATGTTTGAAGTCTTCTATCTGAAGAACTGATCCATTCATCAAGGATTCTGAAATGACTGTCTCTTATGTTATCCTTTGTCAGTCCTGTAGCATAAACCCTTAATATCATTTTTGTTAACGTTGTTGAAGCTTGGATGCCATGCAAATACCCTCTTTCTACTTATAAAGGGTGTAGATGTTTTGTTTAATTTTATCGTAACCAGGTGTTTAGAGAGGGCCAGCAGGAAAGTACTGGAAACTGCAGGGGTTAATTTAGTCTGTCTCACTTGTTTGCTATCTTCCTACTCAATGTACTGTAATCTAAGCATAAATTTACGTATTTATTTCCATGAAGAAAATCTTTTCTCTTAGAATCCTGTTAAAGCAGGTATCTTTTCATTTTGCCTTGATCTTAATCCAACACATACTAGAGAATAACTGTGTGAATAGTTTTTGTTCAGAACATTAGAAGATACTCAGGAAAACAAAAAAGGGGGGGGAAGGAAAAAAAAATAGATTTCCTTCACTTGAAGACACACACAATGCACCTACTTCAAATGAAGGTTTATTTGAAGCAGCCTTGTAACAAGTGTTCATAAATTTAATTTCTCCTGTTATTTGGCTAACTCTCTGTTCTCTAATAAAGTTGTATTTTAACATTCATTATATTTGTTGCAGACAGAAGATAGATTGGGAGGTACTAGCTACATTATTCCCATTCTGCTGTTAACTAAATACAGGCATAAGCAAGCTTTAAATCTGATTTTCCTTCTCTCTGTATGCATGTACATACCCTTAAAGCAAAAAAAAAAAAAACCCTCAAATTACCTCCAGAAAAAATTATCAGCTCTGTTTTATGAAAAAGAATATATGTTGATCACATTCATATAGAATTTCATTTTAAATTATAAGACTCTGATAAAAGCTCACAACAGTAAAATTAGAGTAAATCCTCCCCATATAACAAATAAATGTATTCTTTGGTTGTTCTGCGTTTAACATTTTACCAGTGTTCACCAGAATAAAAAAATTAGTCTTACATGCGTGTCTGTCTGTGTGCGTGTGTGTATATATATATATAATTACAGCAGCACTTCAGTAACTGCTTTAGGAAAAGCTAAAGTATTTGTAGCTAAGGATAGAGTAATTCTGAGGTGCAGAAGCCATTTTTATCACTGAAATTATCCTTAGTAAGCTCTGAGACAGTATGACTATAAATGAATAAGCTGTCCTTCTGGTTCCAATAAAATGGACATTTCTCTGAGGTAAAGAACTGCCTTATAATTTAAAAGAAATATGCAACATAGGTTGATAAGAATATCCATTTCCTGTTCCCATTTTCTTTCACATGTTAACTCCTCACAATTAAGAAATTATTGAATTGTATTCTACCCATCATTATGCATACGTCCTCTTACAGTGAGATAAGTAGAAGCTATGTCCCATTTTTCTTACAGGATAAAATATACTTTGTTCACACAGAAACAAGTCTCGAAATCACTAAAGGGAGCAGTTTCACAAGCAATTTTGCAAGAATGCCTCCAGCTCTTTAACTGTCTCATTTATAGCTATATCAAATACCAATAAAATTACTAAGAATGGCAGGTCTTCATTTAAAATTATAGCAGAAACAATACTCACACGATTGCCTTACTGTAATTTTTATTTACATAAATTTATGTTGTGGCATCTGTGTTATACAATACCACTGTCTCATTTGAAATTAGGTCCCACCTGGGCTGCTGATTCAATGAAATCAGCCAGTGTATAATCAATAGGCGTATAGAGCTCAGGCTAAGCAAGACTATCATGGTGGAAAAATAATAAATGAAAAATGCTCACCAGTGTTGTAGGCTTGCAGTAAACTCCACAAGGAGCAATCTCCAAAAAGAGATCCTTCCTCAGTGGCAGTCAGCACATAAATGGGATCTAGGACAGGTGGAGCCAGGCTCCACCCCTTCCAGTAGCACAAGTGAATTGCCTTCACCTGTACTCCCACAGCTGACTCATTGTTTGCCTCAGGTGGTCAATCAGAGGTTCAGGCCGTGATCAACAGTTCCCATACAGCCAGGCTCTTGCACGCTCTTTTGAAATTATCTTCGTTCTTTGGTGCCAAGCCCAAAAGGAGCACTGAGCTAATACAGAAAAGAACAAGAAGATCAGTAAATAAATGAATCTTTTGAAATTAATAATCTCTGTCACAGAGGCTACGAACTCTATCCCAGTCATCTACATGCTGTTCTGTAAGAACTTTAATGGAACAGTTCACCTTAAAGCAGGATTTTAAATTTCTTAGGCATTGAGGCTATGTTTTCCTTCTGTCTCCATATTGTTACACAACTGTCTGGATTAGCATTTTTTTGTAGAATATAAGACTTCTAACAACCAGCCAGCATGATTGAACATATCAACATCACCAACAGGAATGCAGAAAGCAGCGCCACCTTAGTACAGTTATTTCCATACCAAGTGTTTCATCTACTGAAGGTGGTATTTCATTTTCAGGAATTTCATAAAATGGCATGTTGTCCTACAATTCATGAGAACTGACTAATAGACTAGTGCCCACACTCCCAAACAGCAATTTTTGGAAGTAGTGATTTAAATCTAGGTTGTTTACATTCCTTGCCAGGCAGCCTCAAAGTATCAAGATATTTATGTGAAATTTTGTCATTATCATGATCATTTAAGGTGTAAAACAAAATCAAATGTTAGCACTTTTTAAGAATTTTTTTAATGTCTGACTGTATTCCAGGTAGAAAGGAACAGTTTGAAGATTAATAACTGTCCTAAAAAGTATTCAAGAAACTTCATGCATTTCAGACATCAAAGACTTAGTTGTAATTACTCTGCAATGATGTGAAGTGGTGACTGAATCCTCCTGTCTCAGGCATCCATCAAGTCTAGAAGAGTATTTATATCCTAAGCCATGAAGACTATGAGAAGCAGTTCATAGCAATTAAGAGAAGTAATGGTAAGATTTTTTGTTTGAAAAACTATTATCATAATATCCATTACCAAGTTTCCTTTTGGTAATAAAAGTGACAGAAAATATAGTAATTATATTTCTTTACCCTTAGACACTTGGTTTTGGTGACACAGTGGGCTATAAAGTGGGCTTATTTTGAATACTAGTGGAGATACTATATTGTAGGTATCAGCTGATATAACAATAATCTTTAGTAGAGTGACAGAGTTTCATAACAGTGGAGGGTCTTTCCAAGCATATAAAACTCTGTGTATAAAAAAAAAAGACCATGACTACACTCAAAAGGTTGGAGATATTCTTGATTTTCATTATTTAAGTAGAGTTAAATGGGTCTCACTGTGATTTCTGAAACAGTTTCAGTGTTTGGTCTTGTTTTTCCACAGGTAGCAATATTACTTGACCTCTGATTTTCTTAGAATTTGACACTGTTGTCTTTAGTAGTTCATATTCATGTGGAATGAAAGAAATTAACTTCATTTCTGTTCATGGCAAGAAAGACAAGTCTACAAAACTACAAATCTTTTGCATGACTTTTTCATCTACAGAGACAATTTACAAGATGGATTTTATACCTTCTTTATGGTGTAGCCTCTATCAAACTGAAATCCGCAGTTTCCTTGGAAACGAAATTTCATGTTATTTATGACTTTCAAGTCAGAAAGATTCTTACTCTTTTCTCAGCCATGCTGCTTTCTGACTCTGGAGGCAAACGTGACTCTTTGATATGACATTAAAGATCCAAATGCAACAGAAAACAAGATAATGAAAATGAAAACATTAGTTAACATCTGTCAAAAATTTAAGTTATCTGAAGATTCATGAAGTTGGTGGGTTTTTTTTTTTTAATTATATGACACAGTATCTGTAGTATGGATTCAGTAGCGAATGGACAAGTAATGTGGACTAGAACACAGAAAACCAGATTCTGTCCCTACCAGACTGCTAGCAAATAAAGTTATTTCTCACAAAAATTTATGAAAGTTTTTACCCAAAGCTTGCCACTGAGAGGTTGGATGGCTGAAATTTTTCAGAAAACTAAAAATGGTTTACAATGACAATTGGTAATCTTTTTGAAGACAGTAAAAGAAATTCTAATTTACCAAAACTATTAGTAATGAAATGTCATCATTTACATAACATACAATTTCCTGGAAATTATTGGACCTTTGCCAATCCCTTCCTTATTCTGGAAGACTTTGAACTCATCTTTTTATTTTGTAGGATATTTGTATAATCAATGAATATTAAAATGTTACAATTATGAAATAAACAAGAAAGCTTGACAAAGCAGACTATGATAACAAAAAGAGAATAAATAGAAAGCTTACCCCTATCCTGGGCTCACTCACAAAACACCAGCAAAGGTGATTTCCAGAAGAGATCCTTCCCCACTGGTAGCCAGCTCTTAAATAGGTCTAGGAGGCAGCACAGGTGAATTGCCTTGACCTGTGCTCCTCTGGCTGACTCATTGCTCGCCTCAGGTGATCAATCAGAGGTTCAGGCTGTGACTCAGCAGTTCCCATACAGATACTACATAACATTTTGATGTAGATGCCTTTCATCTACTTTTACTGATTCCTTTCTATTTTACATGGAATACTTGTGTATTAAAAAGGGTTGGTTGGGGTTTTTTGTTTTCTCTATGTTGAATGAAACACACTTCTCAATATAGACAAAAAGGATATTCTTAATTTTTTTGACCCAAATGAACATTTTTTTTCATCATTAGTAATGCTTTATTTCCTCCTTCAGTCTTACATCAGAAAATATTTTTCATGCATTTCCTCACCTTCTTATCTTTAGTATGCTCTTAAACAATTCTTCCTTTTGTTTGCTATTTGCCTGTATATTCTATTTGTGTTTATTTGTAACCTTCCAGGAGTGGAATATATTTGTATTTAATTAGAGAAGTTTAGCAGTCTTGTCTCAGGGCAGCTAGACACTATTATAACATGAACAGAGAAATCCAGAAGCTATGAAAAATGGATTATGGATTCACTAAGAAATTTCACTAGGACTGATGATAACACACACCAACACATTAAAATATGCAGACTGCGCTGAAATAGTGGGACTGTTGGTATGCAGTATTCATGTACATCTCCACCTATTTTCAATTTCCTGTCCAAATTATTAAAACTTGGTGAAAGGAATACAGAAAGAAAGAAATATAGAAAGAAAATGTGAAAGAGACTTCTCTTGAGAGTTGCATTAATGGGAAACTAATCTAGCCAGAACAACAGTTACAATTCTGTAATCATGAATAATAAGGCAAGAATCTAAAACAATTATATTATAATGACCTGCCCT
The DNA here is from genome assembly GCF_019238085.1 of Lagopus leucura. Lineage (NCBI taxonomy): Eukaryota > Metazoa > Chordata > Aves > Galliformes > Phasianidae > Lagopus > Lagopus leucura. The sequence continues at coordinate 43,298,751 of NW_024962264.1, forward strand.
TTCACAAAAATGCTCCTTCATAGGGACTCTTTCTTTTTTCACCTTTCTATTCTGCAGCATTATTATTGGCTGGTTTTTTTGTTAATTGTTTAATAACTGTTACCTTTATTAAATATTTTCCTCTAATATCAAAATCATTAATTATGGTATATTCTGGGACACACAAGATCAATAAATAATTAAAATACAGCTCTTCTCAGATCTGTCAGAACTTGGAAAGAGACGGTATACACAATAAATTCGATTTTTTGAGTTTGTGTTTGGTTTTTTTGTTTGTTTGTTTGTTTTTGTTTAAGTTGCTCTACATACATTTTCTAGCAGTTTTTGAAAGTTCATACGAATATTGAAAAGAAGTTCATATTCAGAGACATTACTGAAATAAATGCAATTTTTTGCTTGAAAAATTGCTGCACTAATGTACACCAGAGAGGAAATAAAAATGTAAGAATTTGTATTTTCACCTGTTCTATATTAATCTTAAAATGTGAACTCTTGACTCAACTTTAGAATAATTTTGTAGTAGAGAATCTGAGTAGATATTACCAGTATTTAACAACTCGGCACATTGGATTCTGAAGTTGAAGATCCTGTGACGTTAGCAAGTACACTGTTTAATCAAATGAGTAAGCATATGGATGCAATTGTGTATGTGTGCACATGTCCAGATTCATTCTACGGGATGTTACATACCATCAAAATAATCTTTTTTTTTTCAGAAGCAAAACTATAGTAGCTGGCTCTGTCGGTGTCAGAGGAGAGCATAAATGAGCCAGGAATAAGTGAATGTCAACACTTAATGGAGCTGCATAAACAAAGATTGAAGATAGAAGTATGAACGCATTTCTTCAAAGTCTAAGTAAACAAAATACATAGTCATGACAAAATAATTACGTTGCGGGGCAACGTTTACTGTGCTTAAATATCTAGTTTTTAACATTATAAGGATGGAAACATTTCAGTGATATAAGAATTATACAAATGGATGAAAAATGAAAAATCGAAGTAATAAACTGCAATTTCTAATATCTGCACGAGAGAGTAAAATGACGCAAAGAAATTTGCTTACCAAACATCTAGCATATATCTTGAAAGACTAAACATTAAGAATAATTTCAAGTCTGTAGTCATTTACTATCTTCCTAGAAACTTTAAACTTCACAAGCTCAGCTGGAAATCATATGGATCAAGCAGGCAACTACTTCTTCTGACAGTCCTTCATTTCCTTTAAAATGAGAAAAGCTGTCACAGACTTGCATGGCTCATTTGAAATTCAGTGTTTCTCTACCTTCATACTATGTTGTACTTTATCTAGAACGTCTTTTTATAAAGCCATACAAGACACCTACAGAACTACTAGAGGTATTATAAAGAGACATCTTGTTGTTGTTCCTCTGCCATAAGACACACACTATGAATGTAAGGTTAGGCCTTTAAGACTTTCCCTGGTTATTCTTTCTTATACTTACATCTACCTGCCTCATTCTGCATACAATCTCTGTTGCATTAGTAATTCAGTCATGCTCACCATGTCTTATGAATGTTCTCTCCAAGCATTCCTAATTGCTGCTGGGTGCAAATGTGGAGGTATGAATAAGGATGTAATTAGGAAAAGTAGCTATTGGTCACACACACACATACATACACACAACCCTCCCCCCCTCTCCTCTTGTCCCCCTAAACACACACACAAAAAAAACAAAAACAAGTAGGAAAATAGAGAAAAGTTTAGAGGTGGAAATCTAGTTTTAAAATATATTTAATTTCCACCAGTTAGATTAAGAGCATGCTAATATAAAACTAATTTGAAAGTATTGCTTGCAAAGAAAAAAAGAACAAAACAGGATGTAGTTGAAACAACACAAATACATAGAAATATACACTCATCTTTCACAGTGGATGAGTAAAATAATTTGTTTCATTGCAACTACAGCTCTCTGTAGCAGTGTTATGAATCATGTTGTTTTTATCTAACGGAGAATCCTAAATAACGTATCTTTGCTTCTAGCACATCAGAGACTTTTCCCAGTTGTCACTAGCAGGCACCTATTCCTCTCCTGTTCTTCTTTCTCATTGCCAATTGCTAAAAGGGCTTGTATACATTTTGTAGAGTCTATTACTATCAGAGAGCAAGGAAAAATGAGTGTTTTTCCTCCTGACATGTCAAGGTCTCCCAGTATTACAAAGTTGTGTTTATATCTTTGCTAAAGACGTGTGCAGGGTTTTAAAACTTTTCACTTCTTGGTAGTCTTCCAAGACTTTTCTGCAGAGTGAACTTTTCTCCTTTCTGCATAGAAAAAAAAGAATATATATATATATATTCTTTATATCTCTATATATCTCTATTTATATATATATATATTAACTTTTGTACTCATTGTTTGTGTTTTTACCTGCTTTATTTTATTATCTTCCTCCGCAATTGTTGTTTAGAGGTGATTTAAACCTCTAAGTAAAATAAATGTGTACAGGTGATTGTTAACTCTTCATTGAGAGCAGAGCAAACGGTAAACTGTTCTACATGCTTTGTGCAAACTAGAAAGGGTGAAAAAGCACAAAATACAGTGCCTTTTATATAAGCAAAAGCAGCTAGCCTGTGTAACTATCCTGAGATGAGAGTGTATTCACAGAGAATTGTATAGGTCACAGTTTAGGCATGTCTCAGGTGCATTTAGTGTAACCTCCTCTACAAAAACAAGTGTGTATATGGATTATTTGTCACATTTGCCTTTATCTTCAGGCAAGTACAGAACTAGGTGTTAGACAGCTTAGGAATAGCAGCAAAAATAATGTAAGATGTTTTGCACTGTGACATCACAACAGGTAACGGTTAATTAGATGAACTCTAGAGAACAAGCACTAGTAAATTGGAACTTCTAGCAGACATTTGACAAGGCACAAAGTGGCCAATACCCACATCTGATCAAGGAGATCATTGTATGATTTTTGCGTACACTTTGAGCACTTGAAGCTGAGTCCCAGCCAGCCAGTTCTCAAATTCTGTACTTATCTTTTGAAACATTTTTACTGGCATGTAAGATGTGATGAGAAGTAGGACTTCCTACACTGGTGCAATGTAGATCACTAATGCTAAAAACCCATCCCAAATCTAGAAAGTATCTACACAAAACAGAAAGAAAAGAAATATTCTGTTCACAGAATGAGGCAGATGTATGTCCATGAGAATTCAAAAGAGGGGCACTGAGTACCACTATAGGGAAGTGGCAGCAGCTGGTCCAGGGTTGCAGGCTTAAGTAGATACGTCAATACATAAGAAGTCAGTAAACTTATGCAAGCAAGGAGTGCAGAAATCAGGAAATCATTGACAGCTTTTTCTGTCCTTTATGTCCTTTTCTGTACACAGCACTGTTATTAAAGAACATTACTTCAGAGCACGCACTTGCTTCGAGGTAGTTACATTCATAATGAGAAATAAAGCAAGGTCAGAGAGCAAGCCAAAGCATAGGACCACTAGCTTTTCACTCTGTTAGTTTTGACTTTTTGACTCCAAGACAACAATTTCCATTTAAAAGTTATGGGAAATACAACACTGGACACTGATCTCTTTTCCTTTTAGATTGGAGTCATCTGTATTATTCCAGCAGAACTTCCAGCCTCAGATCCCACACAGGCTCAGACAACCCCCCAGAAAATTATTTGTGGCAAGTAAATATCACTCTGTGGTACTGAAACACAGCTTTCACATTCATGTTGAGCACTCTGAACTGAAAATGCCCACCCCATAGTTAAAGGATAGCTAAGTCTCCCATTGAGACATGTGGACACCACATGGAGCCCATAGAAAGACAGAAAAAATTGATATGCCATTAATTCAGACATCTTCACACAAGGCTTGAAAACATTCAAATTGTGTTTCAAAGAATGTTAGTTTATAAGAGTCAAAGTTAGCTCCAGCAATACTTCATTATGTAACAGACTGGGAGACAGGGATATGGAAGTACAGAATCCAAACAAACAACGTAGAAACCAAACTACTACTACTACTACTACTAATACCAATAATAATAATAATAATAATATAAAGCAGAAAAACACAGGAAAAAATAGTATGAATTTACATTAATTTAACTTTTGTTTAATGAAAAAAAGAACTGTAAATATTTTTTCTAAATGCTAATAATGAAGTAGAAGAAAGTTCTAGCGCAGCATTTGGAGTTATATTATTGAAATATTAATCTTTTTACATACATTTTTCTTCTGAAGGAAGAATGTATCCTTTCATTAGATTTCAACTTATTTAGTTTAATAACAACTTCATACAAAGCTAGAAAATCAAATAAGAGCAGAAAAAGAAATATCTTTTTTTCCCTGTTTCAATCTGAGAATATTATAGGGTAACTGCTAGTGAAATATCAGAGAATTCAAAAACCTTCAAGGAAATGACAGTGACATTTACCTTAAATTATTTGAATCAATTTAATTATTTTTTGTATGGTCTGTTGTCAAAATATAACGATGTGGCATGTGGCAAGCTATTCCTGTCAGATGTTATCTTTCTTGTGATTTTTCGCTGGATGAATCAATGGTGTTCTAAGGTGCTTCGGAGCCTCCTGAACTCATGCTCACACTGTGACTGAGGGTTTTGCAGGTCTGATTTTATACTTGAATAGCAACTCTTTGGCTGCACCTCTGATGAGAAAAAATGTATAGGAAGCTGCAGCAGGGTTTTCCCAATCAAAAAGAGACAATAGATTATGTTCTTTTTGGCTGTTAGTGATATTTTATCAGATATCAATTACTCATTGATATCACATTGATATCACCTGAAACTCACAATGCCTTTTTCCATTTAATCGCTTATGTACAGTGGAAAAATGGAGATGTGAAGCAGTAGCAGCCTCAAGTTTAGAAACTTGTCCAGCGCTACCACAGTAGCACCTAAGAGCTCTTAGTTTATTTGAGGAGGATGGGTGGCACTGCTCTTGTGAAGTACTTAGAGGTATTAAAAATGAAAGTAATCCCACATTATATGAGGTGTGCTTTGTCAAAAATATTTTCATGAAGTTTTGGAACTAGAATCAAGGAGGGGAAAGGAAAGAATAGGCTTAATGTTGTTTGAGGCAGGCAGTTTCTTTGATGACAAATCACAAATACCACTTTTTACCACTTTGAATGGAAAAACTGGTGGCAATAATCATTTGGGAGAGTTTCCCCACGTAGTTCAACATTTATTATCCCTTCTGGAGCTACCACAGCACTGTGCATACATGGCGTACGTTCTTTAGCTGTACTTTCTCAGTAAGGGAATGAGTGTTCCATATGAGTGAGGAAGAGCTCTCATACAAGCAGAATGAGTCAAAAGATTTCAGCTAGACTGGACACAGTACATGTGAGAAAATGGGGTTGTCTCTCATCCTCATTGACCAACTTCACAATGCTATTCTGTAGGAAGACTAGGTTCTTTTCTCTACATGTTCCCCAATATCTGCTCTAGCTTTTACCAATTTCTGCGTATACTGATCCACAGAGGTAAAATGCTAGTTATCTCTATTATTACAAAAGTGCCATAAGAAGTGAAAGTATGCCTGACCCTTCCTACTTCATTTCACTGGGGAGCTGCTTGTCCTGCAGGTGGCAGGTGGGCAGAGTGCGAGATCAGAAATGACTAGCTCTTTGCAGGACTACTTGTATCTTTGCTGTATGAATATTTATTTTTGCAGCATTATTTTAGAGTAGTCTCTAATATCTTTATTAGCAATAAACTACCTAGATACTAGCTGTCTAAAAATATCTATGATGGTTGATAGACTGATCAAGCACAAAGAGTGAAGTCATGAAGAAAAAACTGAAGCATAAGGAAAAGGATTTTGAATTTGCTAATTCAAATCAAGTCTTCCAGAAACTGCAGCTTCATTAAAAAACAACAGCAACAACAAAAACTTGTGGAAAAATCCATAAGATATTCAGAATAAAATGAAGAAAGCTTTTTTAAAAAAAATCAAAATTTTGTTAAGTAGTGGAGAATTCAGTGTAAGTACAGAGATGTGGGAAGGGGGTAAAAATTGAAGCAGCTGGATGTACATTTTAAATGCAGAATGGAGTATCTGAAAATAACTGTAATTCTGTAGCTCTTTCTTCTTCAGCAGCATTTAACTCTTCTCTGAAATCCAGGCAAAAATTAGTTTTCCAGAATTTTTAATTCCTGCTTTTGACATGCTGACCCTATATTCTTCAAATATTGTGTGCTGTTTTTATTAAATAATATAGTAATATCAACAAAATATATGCACACTGTTAAGAAATTTTTAATCTTCTCTAAGGAGGAACCATGGCATTTTCCATTCAAGCTATGATAAATAAAAGCATTAAATATAAGCTTCTACCAGAACATGAAATGGCTCTGTACTGATCTACATGCACAGCCTTCTGATCTGTATTAAAAACTGATTTTCTAATTGCTACAATCCGTACATAACGTGCATTGTATATCATCCACACTGCTCAGAACTTGAAATGAATGACTTGATCATATTCATCTTCAAACTACTCTTGAGCCTGCCAGCAAATAACCTCTGTAATCTCTGTAACAGGATCAACATCCCTATGGTCAATAGCTACTAAAATCAAAATATTAAGCTTGTGGTATATGTTGGAAGGCCTGTCCCTATTAGTAACACATTCTCAAAATGTTGTGCTCATTTATTAGTAATGCCTCATGGTCATTAACATCATTTTTCTTCCTTCTTAACTTTATATCTGATTGAAGCTTTGTTTTCTATGTACTGACTCCATGTCCAAAGTAGGTCTCTGTCCCCTTCCTCCTCTTCCTTTTCTTCTGGGTTATACAAAGTCAAAAACTGCAGGATAGGGGACATGAACTGAGATTTGACAGTCTAGCTAAGGGAAGGAGAATGGGGAAGACAAATTTATCATTTTGTCTTGTACTTGGGGTTGTTCAAGGATAGCAAGAAAAAATAAGTAGTTCCATAATGGAAGAAAATGCAGTATAGAATCACTGAAAATCCAAGTTATCTGCTGATGATAAAAAGCCTTCAGACAACTTTGCAGTAATCAAGTGGAATTCCAACTTCATAGCATCTAACTGGAAATATTTTCATTTCTTCTAATTGCAGCAGATAGGAAAGGATAACTTCAGAAATTCAAGAATGAGAAATATGATTGTAGAGAATAAAAAACAGATAAATGTAATTATACTTATTTAAATGAATCTAAAGACTGGAGGATGACTTTAAACTGTTGCATACAGCAAATATACTGGGGTTCTTGAAAAGTTCTAAAGCATTTGAGGACAGACTATGTTTCTGTAAATCAGGATGCCTTTGTTAAGCTAACGTGGGAATCTCAGCTTTGCTGACAGAAGTTTAAATCAAGATCTGTAGCAGTGCATTGAAGGAAGAGAAAAATGTGAACCTGTGGTTTGCCTTCTACAAGGAAGTACATGTTTCAGGACTCTCCCCAGAAATTCAACTTGGGAACGTGTTGAAAAAGTTTCAATGTAAACACCCTCCTAGTCATCAATGCCTTGTTGTTTCATAGCTTTAGAATTTCACTGGTTTTTTTTTTGTTTGTTTGTTTGGTTTTTTTTAATGAGTTAATTATTGTTCCAACTCTGAAAATGCCAACATTTTTTCAAAATAAAATTTTGTACAAGATGAGGAAGAAAAAACAAATGTTTAGAGAAAACTATTAATAAAGTTGAACTTGCAAGTGAATTTTGAAAGCATGGTTCTTATTCACTTCAAATTCTAGTTTGATTTAGCATCCCTTACATCCCAACAGCTACTTAAACATATCTTAATCAGATTAAAAAAAAAAAGATCAGTATACTCATGGGTATATGGAAATGGACTTAAGGTATTATTAAAGCACAGATGCTAAAAATATCTGATTGGCATCAAATTAGTATTCATGGCAGATAAAACATAAGATGATGGATACATGATGCAAGAGTAATTAGGATAATATAACTAACGTACAATTATTTTTTTAAATACTGTGCACAGGCTATTAAGCCCGATAGACAAGCCAGTATGTATAGAAGTACGTATATATATATATATATATATACATATATATATATATATATATACACATACATACACACCTTTACTCAATGATATACATTTGACATGACATTGAAGGAAACAGTTGATTTGCTCACGTGCAGGGCTGCCAGTTGAGGACCTAGACAGGCTGAAGGAATTGGGCTGAAAGGACTTGTACAAAATTCAACTAGAATAAGGCAAAGCCTCAAACCTGGAAAGAAACAGCTTCCTCTAGTTATACAAACTGGGGAGTGCAGAACCCTGTAGAAGAAAAAGCAAAGATCCCCCTAGTGGGTAAGAGCTGAACCTGAAGCCAACAGTGTCCAGGTAGCAGAATGGAATCAGGATCTGCTTCTTGGAATGCATTAACATGGGCACAGCCAATCTTTGAGGAAAAAGGGTTATCCCTCTCTACACAGTGCTTATTAGACCAATACAGAAGGAATATGTAAAATAGCAGTCCAGGGTAGAACTACTAAGCTGGTTGGTAGCTGGGTCATTCACACTGTACAAAGACTATAGGACTGGTTCAGTCTGGATAAGTTTTTGTTGAGGGGAATTTAAAAACAGCCTACTAAGACCTACAGAAAAGGCACTGAGAAGATGGAATGAGGATGGATGAGGATCCATGTTGATGCATGGATAAATGACAGTGGAAATATACTGAAATTAGATGTTCAGACTAGATGTAATTAGAAACTTTTTCGCCACAAGGAAAGTCTAACATAGCATCCAGAGAGGTTGAGCAGGAAAGTTCTTGTTGGTTTTAAGAATCAGTTGGGTAAAGTCTTGAGAAGTCAGGTGTGATCTCATAGCTGACCTTAGGTGGAGAAGAATAACAGGCTATAGACTTCCACTAGGCTCTTTCCATCTGAGTTATGCTCTGATATATTTATATATTTAAATATATATATATTTATATATATATTTATATTTATATAATTGTATGTAGCTATATATTTAAGCTACATATACTAGAAAAACTAATAGACTAGATTGGACAATATATTATAAATTATGTGTAGAATTTAATTACAGGAACACTGTAGAAGTTGACCTTGAGCTGTGCTGCTTCCTCTGAAGGACAGTTTCTACACATACCTGAGCTTGAGAGTAACCTTGTATTTTCAAATAGTTTACAGAAATCAATAACACTTCTCAAAAACCGGAACCACTTGAGGGTGTATTGATACACAGAAAGTACAGTAGAATGGAGTCCAATATTTGCATAATTAAAAACAGAGGAAAATACTAAGTACTATAGAAGAGTACTCACTCAATTCATCAAATTGAAAGATTTTAAATAAAAAGAAACAGAAGTTTTCTACTCTGATTACAACACTTATTAAAATACACAAGACAAAGAGGAGGTTGTGGATCACTGAACATTCTGTGGCTCCCTTTTCATAAACTAATGAAAATCAAGGGTTTTGTATTTGAAATTTTATATGTGGAATTTTAAAATATCTCTGATAGAAAAATAAAAACTGATTTGCATTGGCTTCACAAACAAATAAGGAATAAGAGCAATATCAATAAAAAGGCAGCCAAGCAGTGCTTAGTAGGAAATGCTGTAATTTTTTTTTTAATGAAGCATACAGTTGTAGATAGAATAAATATTCTCAGTTCTCATATTTCAGCAGTTCACTTAAGCACTATTAACAGGTCCAGTCATTTAAAGATTTACTTTGGTAAAGAAAATTACGTTCAGGCAAATTTTTGAAGCAGAATGCTGTTTTGTTAACCTCTGCATTTTACTTTACATTGCTTTCCTATAGTCTCATTCATATTCCTTAAAGTTTGTGTCTAATGGCTGAGATGCTGCATCTCACCAGAAGGTGGCTGCAAGAAATATTTACATTAACATATACGGCTATGTGTACAAAATCAATTACTAAAGATATTGATGGAAGACATTTTTAACCAAAAGTAAAAAGTAAAATTGGATTTAGGGGGGGAAAAATACCTTATCCAATGTGTTCTCAATTATGGTTTCAATCTTATGAAAACAGGACAAAGCCATACTCAAAGGAATAATGCTCCATCATTCAACTGAGATTTCTAAGAACTGACACGACCAAACCCAAGGATTACGCTTTCAGTTCATAAAAAGAAAAAAGTTTATGTATCATACAGATTTTTAATGAAAATCATAGAATCATAGAATCACCAAGGTTGGAAAAGACCTAAAAGATCATCCAGTCCAACCGTTCACCTATTCCCAGTAGCTCCCACTAAACCATGTCCCTCAACACAACATCCAGCCTTTCCTGGAACACCCCCAGGCTCGGTGATTCCACCACCTCCCTGGGCAGTCCATTCCAGTGCCTGACCACCCTTTCTGAAAAGTAATACTTCCTAATGTCCAGCCTGAATCTCCCCTGCCGTAGCTAATACTGAAACTAAAATACTAAAATACTAAAAACGTTTAGTCTGAAAAGCAATCTATCTTGTACCCATCTTGTTGATTAAAAAAAAAATCCAAATTACACACTGATAAATGCAAAAAAGACTTCCTAAAAGGAATAGCTTATATTAGGTGATGCATCATGAAAGCACTGCCATCTTTGCTACAGAAATTTAAAATGTCATTAAATACTAAAATCATAGCTGGTCAGAAATTTCTTATTTGTTTCTTAGAAGTCTGGTCATACCCTGTGACCTTTGTAGTTCAGAGAGCACATTTAACTTAGAATTATCATGAGCTTACAGGTCACATTCAGAATTTATTATTATTATTATTTTAAGTCTTCTTGCTTCAAGCTTTTATATACAGCTTGGCTCACTTCTCTCTTCCAATGTGACATAAGCCACTTGAAATAAGAATTGCATCAACTTCAATTTGGAAAGTCAACTGACTTTTTTGTGTCCTATTCCCTTTCAAACTGATGTGATGACCTTTCTGCCACTGAAACCCACCTGGTGTGAAATTTTAGAGTGTGTGTAAAACAGTGGATAATAGAATCTCTAAAAGAGGTTTGAAGTAACATTCCTTTTTGTAGAGTCAATTAAGATTGCTACTTGGAAACTCTGAGATAATCATCTGTCACTATCTGACGTGATACGGTATTAGGCAAGAGAACACTTTCCCTTGACAAGCATAAAATAGCTGCCTATACAGCTAATTGATTTGCTAACATTTAAGATCTGTTTCAGACCAGAGAAGAAGATTATTTGCATTGTCAGGAATGCATTCTGGGTGACATACTATTTTAAAGAAAATATTTCCTATGTCCCTGCACGGAGATGGAATAAACAACAAAAGACAGTTTTCATTTTTCAGAAGTTCACACCAGCTTTTTAGTCAGATATCTAATAAAAAAGGTTTTCTCATTATTGCTTCCTCTAGTTAAATTCATTTTTTCATGCTTTTCAGTCTTTCACCCTTGAGACTTTGCATACAACTTGACAATTCCTTTGCCATAGCATTTATTATCTATTCCAGAAAAATGTTTTTTTGGTTTTTTTTTATTCCCAGAGCTCTTTTTCCAGCAGCCTTACAAAGATCAGTGCCGCTAATGGTAGTTTCTATTATTTCAGCCATCTTCAAATAAGAATCGTAGAATCACCAAGACCTCTAAGATCATCCAGTCCTACTGTCAGCCTATCACCAATATTTCCCAATAAACCATGTCCCTCAGTGCAACTTCAAAAGATTTCTTGAACACCTCCAGGGACAGCAACCCCACCATCTCCATGGGTAGCCTGTTCCAGCATCTGACCACTTTTTTTGAGAAGAAATTTTTCCTAATATCCAACCTGGATCTCCCCTGCACAACTTGAGGCCATTTCCTCTAGTCTTACCACTACTTACATGGAAGAAGTGGCCAACCCCCACCTCGCCGCAACCTCTCTTCATGTAGTTGTAGATAAATGTTTTATTACTCCTTCATATAACCTGAACAAAGGCCGATAGATCAAGTACATGCTTATTAGCAATTAACAATGCAGATGAATGACAGAACAGTAATTTGATCTCATTTTCTGCCTAGAAATCAGAATACTTTTATTTTTCTCTTTCTTAGTTGCCATTCTAAGAAAAGAACAGGACTAGAGAATGACAAAAAAGTATGTAAAATACTGACCTTTAGGTACATTTAGTAAAAGAGGTAATTATCTTGTACTATAATATTAATAAATAACAACATACAGTCCATAGCAGGATTCTAACCATCAGCAGTAACCTAATGCCAAAGGCTAAATATGACTTTAATTAAATAGCTTACTAAATAACTAGGGAATTGATTTTATTATCCCAGTACTAAATCAACAATTTTGAATGGAAGAAAAAGAAGTAAAAAGAGTTTTTTTTAAAAAAAATTCTTCTCATGAAGCCCACTTTCTTTTTCTCTCAGAATAACAGACTGAGGTGTGCCCATTTCTGAATGGATGTATCAGGAACTCATGACAAGGTTATTATGAGTAGACAAGGTTAAATGCTTCCCCTGTGTAAGATAATGCTAGCTATCATGGTAATTTCTCTGTGCCTAATAACATGTGTCAATTCTTGAGAAATGAGTTTTCTTTGTCTTTCACATGAATGGTACCCATATATTTACGCTTAAGAGTAGAAATTTGTTTGGAAACCTAAACTCGGTACTGTTCACTGATCACACAATTAATAACGATTCACTCAAGAGAGCATCAGTTTTATGGCTGTTGGTGTTGGAATGCAAAATACATTTTTGAGAAAAGCTTTTGAAAAAAAGCTTGATATTACTATGCATTGCAGAACAGTGGTATATGAAAACCATGGTTATTAGTATGCATAAACCTCCAGAACATATGATTCACACAGTTTGATTGTCAAAGCCTGTCTCAACACAACGTATCATTTATGTTCTTCTAAGAGATTAGTGTGAATTATTTAGAACAGTTATATATTCTGCAGAACTCAACAATACTCAGATTTTTCCAGGTTACAGATGCTTCTCTATATCTATTCCAGTTTTTTTTAACCCCATCATTTCTCTGACAAAGATATGTTACTTTCTCTAAATAACATTTTAATGTTAGAAATGTTCTTTTCAGCTAAATATTTTGATACTTTATATGAAAAAAAACATTACGAAATGCAAACAGTGGCGTTTTGAAATTCTTATATGAAAATCAAAATATTTCACTGACTTCAATAAAAGCTTTCTAAATTTTTTTTTTTTTTTTTTGCATATCAGCATTATCATATTTCAGGATATACTAAGTTCTTCCAAATATTAAGAACCCTTTACCCTTCAAGAACTCCTATTTTTCCAAAGCTCTACCTTTTTGCTTTAGACAAGTAATTCCTTGAGAGTGCTTTCCAACATTTTTTTTTTCCCAGTCTTTGCGCTTCTCTATCAATTAGCAGTTTGTTATGCTTACAACTTGAATTCTATTTCTTTAGATTCTGATTATAAAATCTCTAACATCTGTAAAGACTGAAAAAAAAAGTCATTCTCTTACAGAAGCTAGAAGACTGAACATTTTATAGATAGCACTAATTCTGTTCTTGTAGTAAGTTCCATCACAGGTAGGTTTACTTATCTCAGTTACACTTTTATGTACATGCAGTACTTCAGCTGTTATGCAATTAACAAGTCCTAGTCTGTAGCTGAGAAATGAAAAGGAGATGCTTAGATTGCAATTTTGATATTTGCAATTTCCCTTTTTTGTCTTATTATATTGACTTAATTTATGTATTTTCTCTCTGTATACTTACATTTTTTGTAATTGAATTTGTGGAGGAATGTACTTACAAAAATGATAGAATCACCAAGGTTGGAAAAAAGTTACAAGATCATCTAATCCAACCATCCTCCTACCACCAATATTGCCCCACTAAACCATGTCCCTCAGCGCAATATTTAAACATTTCTTGGACGTCTCCGGTGTTGGTGATGCAACTACCTCCCTTGGTAGCCTATTCCAGCAACTGACCACTCTTTTTCCAAACATCCAATCTGACCCTCCCCTGGTGCAACTTGAGATCATTCCCTCCAGTCCTATTGCTAATTGCAGAAGAAGAGAACAACCCCCACCATGCTACAACCTCCTTTCAGGTAGGGAGCAATATAGTCTCCCCTGAGCCTCCTCTTCTCCAGACTGAGCAATCCCAGTTCCCTCAGCCACTCCTCATAAGACTTATGTTTCAGACAGCTTTTTTGCCCTTCTCTGAACACACTCCAGAACCTTGATGACTTTCTCGTAGTCAGAGATCCAAAACTGCACATAATTCTCAAGATACATCCTCAGCAGAGCTGAATACAGAGGAACTATCACCTCTCTGCTCTTGCTAGCAATATCATTTCCAATACAAGACAGGATGCTATTGGCATTCTTTGCTGCCTGAAAATTTTAAGGCTAAAGTATATGGAAATTCTTTTAAAACACACGTTAGCTCATTGAGTTATAAGATATTATTATCAAGCACCAAATAGATTTCTCATATCAACATGAGGATTATAAGAAATTAAAGATTTTTAGTTCTTACAGGTATAATATTAGAACAGAAGATATCAAAATAAAAGAGTGTATTTGGAAAAAGATACAATAAAAATGCTTCAAACACATATTCAGACCTATTTGATATTTACTGTGCTTCATTACATTAGTTACTGTTGAACTAATATATTAGTTAAGCAGTGCTTAATATTATTTAAATTGATATTTTTGACATATTATTTCTGTTTTTATAATAATCATCATGTTACCAGGTCAACTTATTAATTTTTTTTTTAAATAAAGAGAAGACAAGAGCTCCAAAGCAAACTGAAGTTTTAAACTAAGTCTTCATGGACTCTAGGTAGCTTATTAAGAAAATGTTGTTTCTGTTCTTCATCTGAAAAATATTAGGATATTACTTTTTCCTACATGAACTGAGGAAAATTATATTTTTTAGAAAAATTGACTATTTATGCAGTGATTCACACGTCTGAACTCTGACAGTAACAAATAGCAGATAGAAGCCTGAACACATGGAAGCCCAGCCCCAACTAATCGCCTTGAAACTGTGTTGCCTCTCACTCTAATAAGGGGAGACAGAAAGAACCATTTTGCTGTTTGCAGTTACTTGCCTTCAGAAGCTCACGTTGCACAAGCAGATAATGAGACAAAGGTCTTAAAGTACTGCACACTATTCTGGTACTAAAAGAAATAAAGTCCTCCCCTAGCTACCACTTACTTACCACTGCAAGAAGTCTTTCCATAGGAAAAAAAATTAGGAAGCGTTAGCATGATAGTAAAACTTTGAGTATATACTCTACATTGACGCCCCTCCATCAGAAGAGGGGTGACCAGCAGGGACATGGAGGCGATTGTGCCCCCTCTACTCTGCCCTTGTGAGGCCCCATCTGGAGTACTGTATCTAGGTCTTGGGCCCCCAGTACAAGACAGACAGAGCTGTTGGAAAAGGTCCAGATAAGAAGATAATCAGGGGACTGGAGATCCTCTCTTGTGAGGACAGGCTGAGGGAGCTGGGCTTGTTCAGCCTGGAGAAAAGAAGGCTGTAGAGTGACCTAATTGCAGCCTTCCACTACCTGAAGGGAACCTACAAACGGGAGGGGAATCAATTCCTTGAAAGGGTAGATAACAGCAGGACAAGGGAAAACAGTTTTAAATTGAGGGAGGGAAAATTTAGGTTGGACATCAGGGGGAAATTCTTTACAGAGAAAGTGGAGAGGTGCTGGAACAGGCTGCCCAGAGAGGTTGTGAATGGTCTATCCCTACAGGCATTCGTAGCCATGTAGGATGGGGCCCTGGGCAGCCTGGTCTAGTATTAGATATGGAAGTTGGTGCCCCTGCATTTGGCATGGGGGTTGGAGCTTGATGATACTTGAGATTCCTTCCAACTAAAGACATTCTAATATTCTACAATGTGCTGTCAGCTTCTTCCTGTAAACCCGAAGCTCTGACTGAATGATGAGTTTAAAAAAAAAACACCACAAGAGAGAATAGCTATGAGAATCATAGCCTGTAACATTTCTCACCTGGTCTGAAACAGAACTACATGAGCAGATGTATCCATCCAGGGTATCCTAGGTGATACTGATGTGAATAACTCTGACAGAAAATGAAATAGATTTTTTTCAATGTTGGTTTGCTTGTTTATGTGTTTTCATTGTTTGAATTAATTCTACATTATTGCAAATTAAGGAGCACTATCTTTAGATAAAAGGCAGATTCTATTTGCATCCCTTTCAAGGCAATCGCATAGACTTATACTGGATAACTGTGCCATAGCAGACAGAGTAAGTGACCCATGATCTTTAGTAAATGAAGTTCAAGTTTTCTACTGCATTTTTAAGAAGGAATGCATTTCACACTTGACCTTCATCATTTGTTCTTATCCCAGCCCTGAGCTTTTTCCAACCAGATAGTGACAGTCATAAATAATGTGTTACATTTTGTAACACTTCTTCCCTGTGAAGAGAATATCATATGGAATGAGATCACTAGCTGTATTTCTATTTGTGGTTTACAGAAACATGCTCTCAAGTCCGAAAAGTGAGTGTAGTCTACTTTTTCCAATGCATTACATCCAAGTCACCTAGATCAAACACTAACATAGCCATTGCAAATGTAGATTCTTCAAACAGATAGTGTCATTTCTTTCAAACTCATGCTAAGAAAATAAGTAATAGAAAAGTTAACCATCTTTTTTTTGCATAATTCATAGACAAAAGGTCAAAAGGCCAAAGTGATCCCTATATATGATGCTTCTTCTTTGAGAGCTGTAACTCTCAAGGAGACCTTCTATATTATCTTAACACTTTATTCTGGAATCCAGTTCCAGAATATCATAGTCTGTATTTCTAATGACAATATCAGATAATTTTATGTGGTTGTGATCTTTGTCATATTCAATCAAAGGTTTCAAAAGCTTTATTTTCTGGTCATCCCAGGAAACAGTGAATATTGATGTAACATGATGTGTAAAACAAGCACATTTTTATTCTTAACACATGTATAAGAACATGTAGGAGTGTATTTCCATGTATAAAGGCAAAATAATGGGTTACCAAGGACACATGAATATGTTCAGCAAATGATTTTGTATATTTCCCCAGAATCTACTTCTGCTTCAAATATAGATACATACGTCTTCAATTACTTCAATAACTGTGTGCTTTATTTTATTGATGACAAAGAAAACAGTTAAAATAATGAAACAAGAGAGTGGCAAATTTCTATTTAATAAGGACTTTTCTGAGAAAAGACTATGCTTTAACATCAAGCCAGTTAGAAGCTTAGGAAATACAAACACTTGTTAGATAAAACAAAGAAAACATAGAAAACATACTGAGTTTTGGATTCACACTGAGAAAAAACTTCTAAATTTTCTATGGTCATGGATGTGAGAGAACTTATGGTAAACTAGGTGATTTTCATGTTATGTAAACCAATGGTGCCGAGTCCTCTGAATGGTGCAGAAGTGCTTGTCGAAGCTGACTGACTTCTGCAGACAACTGAATAATTGGAATAATTAGAAGACCAGATTGATCAAGGTCAGAGTTATTGCACACTGCAACTAGAGAATCTTCATTTTCTCCTGACTTCACTGTGACTCAAGTAGGCCACATGTGAAACCTAGGCGATACAGTGGTTGAAACAGCCACGTGCAAAGAGCTAAGTTCTGCTCAAGAGAGAACTGCTGCTAGTCAACAGCTTTGGCTGGTGCCAAACTCACTATAAAAAGATCACAACAATTCTATAAATTGACTGAATTCATGATATAGAAAGACATTGAAGCTTATAAACAGTTAATTGATATATGGCTCCATCTTTAGTTAGACTAATCTTCTGGGGGAAATCATACTTTCTTACTAATACTGTATCAAGAGTAAGAAGAGAATCTTTGATGTTGCAAGTTCTAGTTTAAGAAAACTGGAATTACTGGGAATAACTACACAGCTGATTTTTTTTGCTACTTTCTTCAAAATAAACATGATTATCTTTCATGAAACCAAAATTAACCATAATTCAAAAGGGTACGAACAAACCTTATGAGTAAAGACAACTTTCTGATTTACAACACTGAGCCCCAGCTGTGTTGTATCAAGCTTAATGTGTGAATGCAGCTGATAAGGATTCCCCAGTTAACAGACGGTTATTAACCAGTTCATCAGCATTGCCACTGCACCCCAGATGAAAGGAGTTAGAATTTGTAACTGCAGTTTTCTTATCCTAAAATCTTACATACAGGCAAAATTAAGGGGTATGTAAGATAGAGTGAATTTTGATTAGCTTGCATTCAGATGTGATCAAAATTTCTCAGTGTTTTTGTGAGCAGGCATGCCTCGAAATGTTAAGGTCTTAAACATTATGAGGATAAACCTCTGTAAGTTTTATAATACTGCTATAGAGAAAAGGTAAAGTTTGTATGTATTTGCTATTTCTCTTTGATTTTGATAACTGTGTGTATATTGTTAGATATTTAAAGTTTTTCTACCTCCTTTCAAATATTTTTTATTTTACATTTCTTATGGATATAACATTGAGAATTTAGATAGGCCATTAAAAAACAGGTATCAAATTTTAGCCTTTATTGAGAAACTAGCATAATAGAAAGTAAAAACTTCCTATAAGATAATCATGTTTAAAATGATAAGTACCAATTCTCAGTGTAAGAATGCAAAACCAACACTCCTTCCATAAGTCAGATATATCTTAGTAACATACAAATTCAGTTGATAAAACTTGAAGATGTATATAAAACTTATTTCCAGGATGTGGTGCTAGATACCAGCTGTTTATAGCGGGTAAATTCATAGATGCTGGCAAACTAGAATTTATTATTTTTTTTTTTTTATAAATCACTGTCTGTTCCACAGGCCTTGTTATGAGGAGACATTCCATCAAACCTATATAATTCAATACAACTTTGCTTTCTCAAGTCTTTATAGAGCATACCTCTTCCACATAGATTTTTCATTCTTCCTCTACCACCATACCAACTGTATGACTTCAAGGTAAAGAAGAGATGAGTTAACCTTACATTTATGCAACATAAGTACACACAGAGCTATATAGCATATTATACTCTTAGGCAAAAATCAAAGTATTATACAAGTGTGCATATGCAGTACCACACTAGAGGTCCTTTTGTCTTTCTCTTCATTTTCCAGTTCTTGTTTTTCCACGAGATACCTTCATCAAGATCCAATTAAAAATACAGCTGTAATTACTATTTTTCCTAGTGAGTTTGCTACATTTGTAAAATCAGTATTTCTGGTGGTGTTCCCTAGGTAATATTAGCCTTACTTTGTGCTGCTTACCAGTAGAACTTCAATAGTTACCTTGATAACCATATAATCAATGAATATTAAGATGCTATCATGTTCCTTTAAAAAAATCTTCCTTATATCCCAGTAACGATATGTGAAGATTAGCTGCTTTTCTCATAACCTCTCCCTTAACGCTGTGTGGAAGCTGGTTATTTCTCACTGCGCTATCTGTAGCATTTGTTAGCTTCTCACTTTATTTGTTCTGACCAGCAGTATCTGACTAATACTTTGTTTTCTGTTCAGAAAACTTCAGGCCATGGTCCCTCGCCTCCATATTTTAGCAAAGTCCACCTATAAATATGAAAAATGAGTCAGCCGAAGAACTGCCTCTAAGGATTCCCTTAGAAATTTTCCAGAGGACAATTAAGACTAGTATTCTGTTATATTTATCTTTAGATAACAATTTTCTACTTAGGTAACAGCACTTTGCACATGCTTTCTTTTCTCTCAAAAGTCAAAAACTTTCATCTTTATTCCCCTCCTACCACTATTGCACTTCCTGCTGGAAAAGAAAAATCACACGTCCTCTCATATTTAATGCTGCCTGGTGTTTAGTCTCTCTATTGGTGAATGAAGGGCAGTGATTGGGAGCTTCCTCACATCCAGCCTGGGGTGACTGGGGTACTGTGGTTCCTTAGTGCTTATTCATGGAAATCCTTTACTCCCAAAGCCATGCTTGAATGAAAGATACAGATGCTATTTCTCTTGCCATAGATATTCTGCTCTCCAGTCTTACCCACCAGAAAACCAACCAATCAACACCGTGTATTTAACTTTGTGTGGAGGTACTCCCGCATACCTACTCTAGTGATGATTCAGGACAAAGTTTACTTAAAGTGTGTAATAATACATTGTTTCCAAGGGAACAGGAGCTGGGAAAGAACTCCAATCCCAATCCAAAATCCAATCCATTTTCCTACAGTCTTTACACTATTATTGGGTGTGAAAGTGAGTCAACTAACCTTAAATACAGCTCTTGAGTGCCTCCCCCTTCCTGGCACAGCTATTAATGGCAAATTACAAGTGCAGGTAGTTCCCCTAAACAAAGCCACACAGTGACAAGAAAGGAAAGCTGTGAGGGATATGGAGGAAGATGTGTATGGGAAAGCATTGAAAAGGGAAAACTGTAGGAAAGGCAAAATAGAGGGGTTGTAAATCCAACTATAAGTTTAAAATTTATGACACAGTCAAACAAGATGATTTTAGACATCTTTTCCGACTTTGTTAATTGTGATTCTATGAAACAAACAAGCAAGCACCCTATAGCAGAAGACAAAAAGACTCAGAACCTTTCCAGAAAGGAGGAAGAGAAAGTCTGTGATAAGGGAGATAATAAGAAAATTCTAGAAAAAAGTGAAAAATATGGAACAGTATGAGGAAAAATATACAGAATAACTTGATGCATGAAGAAGGAATGATCTTGTGTGAAATTAGGTGGGGAAAAAAGAATTAAAAGGATCTATTTCTAAGGGAGAGAGATTATAACTGTTTTGTTGGTTGTAAAGATTTCAGTTAAAATTTGAACGGAAAATATAGCAGGAAATAAAGTCCTTTATAGACTGTTGGTAGGGGTGTAAGGTTGGGTAAGACGGAACAAGCTTGTGGCAGCATATTTGGATCTTGCTCAATGTGTGGGTGCATGTCCCAGCAGAAATCACAGAGCAAACTTGCTTGATGGTGGCCATTATTGCAAAATTATAGGCTGTTAGTGTGCCTCCAGCTGAATTTCCTTTTCTCTCCTCATCAGCAACTTATGCATTTGGAGGGATTCCAAAGAGAGACTTTTCGTGATGTTCCATGAATAACGTTAATGTAAAGAGGTGTGCAGTCCTCAGATGGACTTTTGCCAAATGGTTGCACATCCCATTGGAGCTGTCTCCCAGTATGCTCATCTGGAGGCATTTGCACTTTCAAGTGCACTGTGTTTGTTGATAAGAGACCTAAACTGTTAACAGTATATTTTTAAAATCTCACTTGAAAACCTTGCTAAGAATCAGTGTGTATCCAGTCCATGATTTGAATTATAAACTACCCTCAGAACTTAGTAATATTTACTAGGTAAATATACACTTTAATAGGCACTTTGGGAGTGTGTACACAGCCTTACAGCATTAGAACAGAAATTACATTTAATTGGCAAAGTGTTAGAAAGAATAGGAGGAGATTTTTTTATTAGATCTATCCTACTAATTTCAGTATCTGTGGAACACTGGATAAGTATTTTTATTGGAATATCTATTATCAGTCAAGACAATACTATAGATTTATCACAATTATTTGGTAATGAGAGGTTTGATATTGGATTCTGAATAGTCAGGGAACTAAAGATAGAACAGCTTTAGCACTTGCTAGAATTATTTGAATTTGAAAATGACTAAGTAAACAGAAATACAGCAGAGTTTATAAAATGTTGTGGTTTTTTTACATATCTTATGATTATTATTTATAATAATAAAATAAATGATACATTTAAAAATGATGAAATCGTGGAATCCAACTGTGTTAGCACTGCATGATAAAAGGTAATAAAGTATTATGGACACAATTTACTGGGAAAAGAGAGTCATATTTTATTTATATCAGATCTGCTTTTCTTTAATAAAGCATGATTTACACACACATGCACACAGACCTTTATTGGTACTGAAACCTAGCTCGCAGCCTAATTTCTCTGCCAGGGTGCCAAATGAAATCTGAAAGCCACTCTGAGCAGTTAAATTGTAACTGGAGGTAGCAAAGCTCTCCTAGCTTAACCTGTACTCCTCCAGGTGGCAGTGAATAGCAGGAATCACAGCTCTTCGGGGCATATTGAAAATCCTGTCACAAATATATGGGTCATGTGTAAGACTGCGCAAAACTAACATTTTTTTGGCTTGGCTGACAGCCTGCTTGCCTGCCTACTGAGCAAAGAAATTTGGGAGCCTTTGAGACTCAGTCTGTGTGTCGAGATTTTGATGACCTGACAGTGACCAGGCTTTTGTTGCACCAATTAAAAATCTTCTTAATAGCTTTTTGACATTGATGACTTGAACTGAAGACAAGTGCTGAGTCTTGTACTGAAGAGCAAGAGTGATACATGTATCGGCTTCACCACCACATCGTAGCCCTGCAGCTGGCTGCAGAGTCTGCCAAGCGGCCAGCAGCTGCTGCTGCTGTAGGACAAAATGTTTTCTACAGCTGAGCAGCTGGGGCCTGTGACTGCCATGCAGAGGCTGGAAATAATAGTTCAAAATGGTGAGTGATGGGTCACTGGGAATTGGGCATTAAAAATTTTGGTTGTGAAACACAACAGAAATATTTAATCAAAGACAAATGGACTTGAAAACACTGAGTGATGATTTATTTGAAATAATACGAGTTAGGAAAAATGAATTACATCAAGGATTTTGTTTAGATCCTGTGAGAGTAAAGGTTAGGTTGGGAGATGGCTCCCCAGCAAATTTATTTGCTGTTAATGTGCCAATGAACACAAGGAATCTTGAAAAAAATCAATCTTACCTATTCTTTCAGTGATAAACTAAACAAACTGCTCTGATGCAGTCTTAAGCATCCAAAAGATATCTAAGACATTCACTGCCAAAAAAAAAAAAAAAAAAAAAAAAAGGTGTTTTAAGGAATATTTTCAATTTTCAGACCCAAATTTTGGTGCCTAAAGCCATGTTCTGAGTCCAAAAGTAGAATAATTGCACCATCTAAAGCATTTAAAAATAAATCCTCCAAATGGCTCTTTATTAGGCTCTTAAACATGGATTTAAAAATTGAATTCTAGACCTTTTTCTTTTTTTTTTCCCCAAGCTTTTTGCTTTTGGCTTGGAGGTACAGCTGCAGTCAGGAAATGAGAATGTAAAAATAGCATCTTCTTAGTCAAGGATTTGGCCCATATACGTATGTATTTCTTCCAGCTCACAACTGCTTACTTCATTATTTAAAAAAAGATTCTCATTTATTTCTATTGCGCATACTTCAGGATAAACATGCTAAGAAAGCACATACTGCTTTCTATACAAGTTAAATACATGTTATATCAGAGTTATCCTAGGTATTACCTGCAGACATGCTGGAGAATACATTTTTACTTGTCTGGTTGTTTGGGGGTTGTTGGTATTTTTTGCAAAAGTGCTGTGCCCTGACAGCTGTGTTCCTTAGGACTGATGAAACTGTCAGCCTTTTGTGTGAAGCCCATAAGAGCAGAAGATGGGTTGCTCAGCATCAGTACCTGGATTTTTGAACTCATTACTGGTGGAAATTAGGATGACCACAAATCTCTCTGGCTTTAAAGCAAAGTGAAGTGAAAAACTTACTTCCTTGGCTTTGCTCTCACTTTTTCATATTCTCCAAATGAAGGTGAGGAAAAAGAAGAGAGAAAAAAGGCAAAGGGAAAAGGAAGACTGAGAAAAGAATGCAAATAGAGGGAAAAGGTGGAAAGATGGTAGAGAATGCCCTTAGAAGAACTCTCACTGAGAGGTAAATAACATGAAATATTACATAGAAACCATTATCATCTCTAAATTTTAAATATCACAGAATCGCAGAATTGTAGGTGTTGGAAGGGACCTCCAGAGATCATCGAGTCCAACCCCCCTGCCAGAGCAGGTTCATACAGGTAGGTGTCCAGGCAGGTCTTGAATATTTCCGGAGAAGAAGACTCCATAACCTCCCTGGGCAGCCTGTTCCAGTGCTCCGTCACCCTCACCATAAAGAAATTCCTGTGCACGTTTGTGTGGAACTTCCTATGCTGCAGTTTCTGGCTGTTTCCCCTTGTCCTGTCTCCAGTATTTTAGAGTACTGGACAATGTTCAGGGATCATAAATTTAAGATGAGCTAGAAAATCTAAACAGATTCCTGCATGTTTCTTTTTGGATCCAACTTGGTTTTGGGTTTAAAGACTGGAGGTGGCCATTCTAACCTTTTGTACATCTTCAGTGTAAAATATGCATGTGTCACCTGATAATTCCTGTATCAAAACCACTATTTTGATGTGATTGGTAGTATGGCATTTTGGAAGACCATGAGGAATGCAAGTAGGCATGTACAATCAGATATCATTCTGAGTACTTGCAGACTGGACCATAGTAGGCAATTAAGAGAGTGTTCTTTTATTTGAATTTGGATCCACATTGGGACCCAAAAGCAGGATTCAGGATTTCAACAGCTATGTGTAACCTACCATCTTTTATGTCCTATTTGGTTTACCCATAGCTCTGCAGACTGAAGTCCAGCACTGCAACTTATTAAGAGGAAATGATTTGTATTTTTGTTGAAATACAGAGTATTTCAAACTCTTAAGTATTCTTAACTATTAAGCTATGTCAACTGTGCATATGGAGAAAAGTGGTATCACCAAGATTTCCAAGTCAACCTTATTTCATCTATTTTCTATTTAATGAATATTGCACATTCATAGAGTCATAGAATCATAGAATCATAGAATCACAAGGTTGGAAACGATCTACAAGATCATCTAGTCCAACCGTCTCCTCATCACCATTGCCACCACTAGCACTAAGCCACTAAACCATATCACGCAGCACGTCATCCAGACGCCTCTTGAACGCTGCCAGGGACGGCGACTCCACCACCTCTCTGGGCAGGCCATTCCAGTGCCTGACCACTCTCTGAGAGAAGATGTTCTTCCTTATGTCTAAATTATACATTAGTATATTAATGGAAAAATTTTCTGAATGTAAGATATTTTGTAGTAATTAACTAGGTCTTGAAATTCTCCATCACTAGGAACTCCCTGGTGCTATGCAGATGAAATCGTAGCGTCTTCTGAATTTGCTCCTTTACATGCTCTAATTAACCTAATACAATCACCAGTGAAAACATTACTGGCTTGTTGTACCATTTGTTAAACTGGAATTTAAATTGGAGAAGGAGAAGGGTTCAGATTCAAGAAATATTAGTGCTTGTAATCTGCAGTACATCTGCATCTTCATTGAAATGTATAATTTCATGTAGAACGGTTTGATCAATCACTGCTTCTTTTTCCACTAACTAAAAGCTGGCTTTTCTTTGAGAATCCTGAATTCATTTGAAAGTCTTATATTTTCAACAGTTTACTTCACTGGGGAGAGTGACAGTATATTTCTCACTGACTTTTATGAAGAAGATTAAATGTTTAATAATTTAATATATGCAGCTATTAAATTAAACTCAATAATTTAATATTTTGTTTTAATTTTACATTTAGTTTGAATATTCGTACATTCAGGAGATAACAGGAATTGTTTTACTGATAAGCAGATGTAGATACATATGTACAGATTCTTAAGGCTGGGACTTAAGTCAAAAGTCTCTGACAGGATAAAAGCTTTTTCCTCAGGGACTGCAGTATTGAGAATGATTCTGCACTTGTCAGACTGCATTCCCAGAAGTGACTTTTATTCTGTCATGTAGACTGTAGCAAGGAAGTTTACAGTATGCTGGACTGGTCAGCCATGAAGTCTACCTACAAGTTGGATTTAGATCACATCAGCTGATGTTGATTTACTGCCAGAAAGCAAGACATAAAATACAAAGTAGTTACAGGAATGGTGTTTCCAGAGTTCCCACTATTCTTATTTCAGCTGCATTACCTTTTTTCAAGCTACGTTCCGTCAAGTGATATTGAAAGTAATATTTGACCCAACTGTATGAAATGTAAAGTGATTAGATATTTCTATTGCTGTATCAGAACTTCATTTTTGCTATATCTGTAAAGATGCAAGGACAGCCTGGATGAAATATTGATTCATCAATTAATCATCAGTTAATCCTAGGCAATAACTCTCTATACTGCAGAGAATAAACATAGCTGAAAGACTTTTATACCCATGCCTATAATTTTTTTTCAGGCAAGATTTTTTTTTTTTATAGGGTATTTTTCACTTATCTAACTGTAATTAAATTTAGAAGTCATACTGAGCAGCAGTGTTTTCTTCATGCAAAGAGATGATGAAATTCCAGGTTTTACTTTTTCCAGCAGTGAATCAGTGCATTTGTCAGACTCTGGGATCTCACACAACAAGTAAGTTTAGCAGCTTAACAATGTTCCTGTCTGTTCTTCCTATCACAATTTTTCTCTTCAGTTTTCTTTTCATGATTACCTACAACCTTTATTAAATTACTTTTTACTCCATATTTTATGTGAGTATCATTCATGGAAATAGGTCAGGGCAGACAAGTCCCTTGATGAAGACAATGGTCTGAGGAATTATTACTTCCTTAAAACTCAAGGTAAGAAACAGTCTTATTTTATATTTTGGCTTTCCTAGTTATTTTTTGGGTTTAGAAAAGGGAACTCTGGGTTTCAGGGAAAATGAAGCTTTAAGGAAACCATGACTAACCTGCTTCATTTTAAAGTGAGCACTAGCTCTATTCCTGGAAATAGTTTGTAAATTCTTCTACTGATCACCTCTCAGATGATTGCAATAACTTGTTTGTGGTTTAGCCCATATAAAAATTGTATCTGACTGAAAGAGGAATGTTTGCATATGTAACTCTGTTGTTAAGGTTTATAAAGGGAACCTGAGTGATACCAAACAATAGTCTATATAAAAGTCCATGAATGTGGTTGTTTCTACTGTAACAGAAATTACCCAGAAGTTAACCCACAACTTATGTCAATTAAATTAGCCTTACAAAAATGGGGAGACAACTCTCAGAGGAGGGTATGGGTTCTCAGATCACAGCTTGTTTGAAGTATTACCACTCAAAAAGGCACAAGCAAACATACTTCAGGACTTCCAGTGAAGACAACCAGAAAAACAATGTTAACAAAAGTGCTCTAAAAGGAAGCAATGAGGAAGGTCTCTTCAGAAGTGTGCCACTCAACTAAAGCAAAACACTAATGAAGTAATGCTTGCAGAGGGAGCACTGGTACAAATTTTAATCCTTCTTGATAGGTGAAGGCATTGTGGCCTTCCCAGCTTGGGAGAGCGATATAATTAGATAAAACATTGGTAGTAACAGCAGTGTTCCATCTGGCTGCCATTTTCTGAAAGAGAACCTTCTGTGGGCTGTAATGAACTCTACTGTACAACCACTTTTTGTGCTGTGTGGTGCCTGTTATGCTTCTGCTTGAGAATACCTGCCAAATGTGTCTATTCAAAGGATTAAGACATATGTTTTGTAATCATGTTTGTTCCTAAGAATCAGACTCTGCACACTGCCTTTGAAAATGACTTTGGATGTTTTCCAGTTGGTGAGTGGGCTCTTCCTGTGGCCTTTAGCAAACTACCAAACAGGGTGGACAGTGTGTATAGCACCAGCTCTTAACCTATGAATTCATATCCATCTGTAAATTGCTCCTAAACTCAAAAAATGAACAGGAAGTGATTTATTTATTTATTTATTTTCTGAATGTGTCATTTACTTAAACTGTTGCAATGGGTGTTGGAATTAAGTTGCCTAAATTGCATCAGGAGTGTGGATTGAATTTGTCATGTAGTTTCATCAAAACCTCTACCTAGACAAGTGTGTATAGGGGGAACTTCTAGAGCATTTGAGCATAATCTTTACCTAATAAAAATAAAAGAGACAAGCTGGAAAAAATGCCAAATAAAAATAGTAGTGAAAGAGAAGTAAATCTTGTGCTGGCTTTTAGCC
Source organism: Lagopus leucura (assembly GCF_019238085.1). NCBI lineage: Eukaryota > Metazoa > Chordata > Aves > Galliformes > Phasianidae > Lagopus > Lagopus leucura. Next base: position 43,326,625 of record NW_024962264.1, read on the forward strand.
TGGAATTAATGAAAACATGCAGGGATGTGCTTCTGTGTCCAATATTTCAAAAAGGAAAAATACACCTTAATTAATTAATTTTCTTCATGCTAACCCAGAACTAGTTGCACCATTGCTATGAGCAAAATCATAGTGTATCCAGGCAGCCCTGAAATCTAATCTAGGAAATTTAGCATTGAAGAAATATGCAGTGTTGTATCAACATGGTGCATTGAGTGCAGTGAAAAGATTGTGGCTAGCATGTGAAGAGAGGTGATCCCTTCTACTCTTCCCTGGTAACATCACAGCTAGAATACCATCTCCAGTTCTGGGCTTTCTGTTTCAAGAATTCCAGAAGTCTCCTAGGAAGAGTCCAGTAGAGGTTGTCAAACATGAAACCTGGGACAGTTCAGTCTAGTGAAGTGTGAGAGGGGATCTCATAGCTGTTTATAAATATCTAAAATGCGGGAGTCAAGTCAATGGAAGGGGAGTCTTTTTGGTGGTGTGCAGCAATAAAAGAATGAGCAACAGGCAGAAGCTGGAACACAGGGAGTTCCATTCCAACACTAGAAAGAACTTCTCTTTACTGTGAGAGTCATGAAGCATGGGAACAGGCTGCCCAGAAAGCTTGCAGGGTCTCTTTCAGTGGAGATACTCAAGAACCATCAGGATGCCTACCTGTGTAACCTGCCTGTAGAGAACTTCTTTAGAGAATAATTGGACACAGTGATCTCTCGAGGCCCCTTTCAATCCCTACAATTCTGTGATTCTTTGACATACACTATGTAAATATTTTCTTAACGTATTTTATTGAGCCACTACATCTTCAGCCAGATTCCTGCCTTTTGTCTGCTTGCCAACACCATAATTGTAACTAATTTTTTTTTATTATCACTCAGAAATAATATGTAAGGTGAGTGATACTTCAATTATATTTATTATTATTATTTGCATATATTTATTCTCATATTGACTGAATTCTATGTGTTATGAAAATGCACACAGAACTCCACTTTCTCAACAAGCCAGGGAGAGACTCAAAACCAGCCCAGGAAATTTCATAAACACAAAGTTTTTCTCTTGAATTACTTTTCTACTCTTGCAGCTTTAAATTGCACGTACACTTTTGTAAATACTGAATTTCTCAGAATTATATCCTACGTTGTTCTTAGAACTTAGGAACACTTTAGGAAATACATTCAACCTAATGAGTAAAATGTGATGTACAGACAGAGAAAATCCTGTAGCCTAGTGACATGTTATATTTCCAAGAGTTTCATTTAGATTTGTAAAAGCCATAAAATGAGCACAGAGGAATAAATGAGAATTGAATAATTTTTTAATAGATTAGTATGTAGAGTGAAGCCATTGGTAGATCACTCTTTACAAAGACATAAAGAATAGTAATATATTTTTACTCTTCATTTTTATCAAACACAAGTGCTTTTCAGTTGCAGCTGAGCTTGCAACTGTGAACATATATATAGGAGTGAACAGATTATATTCTTGCACTACAGTTATCTTATGGATCTCCATTGGATGAAATATGTAGTTTTGCAGAAAAATCTCTCTTCAGAACTTCAGCAAATAAAATATCAAATACAGAACTGAGGTATGCTTTAAGTAGATATGACTTACGATATTCAGTTGCTAAATTCAGGTGGGCCCTTTACATTATGTTGTTATTTCATAGACTTGAGTCTAGATTGATATCAAAAACTAAAGAGTTTTTGTTTTGTTTTGTTTGTCTCACAATGAGTGGAGATTGCACATCTGGAAGCTTTCATTGTCAAAAGACAGTGAGGCTTTGAGGCTTGTTTAGCAGACTGCAGTTCAATTTGTTAAGTTGGTAGTTTTGTTTCAGATAAAACTGAAATACTTTCAGTTAGAATAGCTGGTTTCAAGAGCAGTTGAGCACAAGAAAAGGCAAGAAAAAAAATAATAGAAACACAACTGTCCAATATACTACTGGGTAGTTACAGTATGCTGTCACTTGATGGGACTCCATCAGAAGAAAGTTTGTAGCAGTGTAGTCACTTCATCAACACCAGTAAATTTTAGTAGTGTCTGATGCTGAGAATACAGAATATGGAGAAATACAAGGCACTGTGATAGCAGAAAAATGAAAATTAGGAAAACTGATTTTCATATGTTTTTCAATTCACAAAGATTTCCTCAGAATTTTTCTTTATAAGGCAAATTGAGTTTTTAAATATTCACATTCCCATTAGCATCTATATTTTTTTCATGTTCCAAAATGGTGAAATGTTACTGAAGTATAATCCATACAGAGAATAGAAACTACAAAAACAAGAGGTAATAATGCATTTTTAAACTGTTTATAAGTATCATGGAATCATCATAGAATGGTTTGTGTTGGAAAGGACTTTCAAGATCATCTCATTACAATCCCCCTCCTGTAGACAAGGATAACTTCCTCTAGACCAGGTTGCTCAAAACCCCATCTAGCCTGGCCTTGGATGCTTCCAGGAAGGGGGCATCCACAACCTCTCTCTGAGCAACTTGTTTCAGTGTCTCACAACCTCAAAGTGAAGAATTTCTTCCAAATATTTAGTCTAAATCTACCTTCTTCCAGTTTAAAACCATTTCCCCTTGTTCTGTTGCTACATGCTCTTATGAAGAGTCGTCCCCAGCTTTCCTGTAGATGCCCTTCACTGGAAGGCTGCTATTATAAGGTCCTCCCAGAACCTTCTCCAGGCTGAAGAACCCCAGCTCTCTCAGCCTGTTCTGTGTATATCACCTCTAGCAAGGGAGAATTGAGGAATGTAAATATGAATTTAACAAATGAGATAAATGTTATAAAATTCTTACTGAACAATTTTTTTTTTTTTTCTGGCTGAGAGACCACGATCTTGTAACAAGTGATGTGATTTTATCAATCTTAGCCATTCTTTCAATGAAGATTAAAAAATGTGAACCCATGTTTAATATTAAAGATGTTTTTATTATAATATACTGAAATATATATTTTTTCCTTTTCAGAGATAGCCTTGATTCTTTCAGGGAGCATTAACAGTTCATACATAAGTAAACTTATACCCCTTCTTTCTTGCTACACCTCAAAATCCTTTTCTCACTGTGTAGTAGAATGTAATAACTTCATTGCAATCAAATTACATTTCCTTTCCTCCTTGATACACCACCACATGCTTGGTGGGTTTAAAATACATTTTGTTTGCTTGTAACCACTTTAAAAATAAGTTGCCTGCAGCAATTTTTGTAAGCTGCGTTAGTCATATTTTTTTGAAGTTACTGATAAACTAAACATGAAGATACATGAAAAAATTTGATAAGAACCTCACTTGCATCCAATGTGCAGTCATAATTCTCTGCTTTGGAGAGTGTGATTTAACTCAAAAAATTTCCCACTCATCACTGAAATGAAGCTATCTCTAAGGCAGTGTAACAACCATTTAGTAACTCATCCTAATGCAATACAAAAGATCTGAAGAAAGAAGTCATGTATGAAAAACAGTCCTTCCTCATGTAAACATACAATGTTGCTGTACAAGCACTAATAAAAGTTTTGTTAATTGATGGAATCTTTCCAGGTTAAATTTATTATTTCAATTTATTCTTATATATTTAATAAGTTCAATGGAACAAATGAAGAGTGCTTTCTTTTCAGTGGTTCAATTTCCACCATTTATGAAACAAAACTCACAGAGGAACAGGATAGGCTTTAGATAATGTGATCAGTCAAAAAAATAATACCTTCTCTTCAGTGTGTCTTAAACCTATTCCCAAACAATTTTGCTATGTGAAGAGTGAACATTCCTTGTCTGTATTATCTGTACTGTTCAAGATTTTACATAATCCCATGTTATACCCCTCCTATCGGTCATCTCTTTTCCAAAACTAAGTGTATTTTTAATCTCCATAGTTCTGATCTGATTTGTCTTCCACTTTTGAAAGTGCCCTAGATCTTCTGCATCTTTTTAACTGGGATGATCAGAATCACATCCAAAAGTCAAGACATAGACTCACTAGACATATAGTGCCCTATCAACAATTTCTGTTCTTTATGACTTTATGAGTGATTCTATTTACCAGTCTCACCCTCTCTGAACATGGAGATTAATGCTTTCAGAAAGTTACTAATAATGACTACAAGGTCTTTCAGAGCTCAATATTCTGAATCTGTAGCAGGGCTATTGTGGATTTTTTTTCCACCAAATACACTATTTTGCATTTATTGACACTGATTTTCACCTGCCATCTCATTTTCAATTACAGAGTTAATATCACAAGATATTTCTGCAGGCCTTCAGAGTCAGGTGTGGATTTTAGCATACATGTCTTTTACTCACACTACTGATTTAGTCAAAGAACTCCAAATTTTTCTGAAGCAAAACATTCCTTTTGCATCAAACAGATCAACGTTCTCCAAGGTAGTATATTTACTTTGCAATATAATAAGTCTAACTTTTTCATTACATGTATTGGTAGTCTCAGTTTAGAAGTCACACTCTCATTTTGTTTAGAAATATCTGGATATCTCTTGCCGCCCTTCAGTGAGCCTGATTTGACTGACAGACTGCTTACCTGATTCAGTGTTTCAGCAGTTTAATATTCGAATTTCCTTATCTTAGTTAACAAATGTATTGTATTGGTGCTTTGCTACAATGTATTCTATTGAATTATTCTGACATCTGACACTTTAATATGTACAAGGCACTTCCCTCCCCGTCCTCCACATTCCTCATGTGTCTCAGTGAATAGAATTAATTTAACTTTTATTCTATGGCCTTGACTTTCTCAAGATCAGTCAGTATGTTTCAGTTGTCTATTAAACTTTGTTTCTGGTTGGATTCTTGCTTCTGATGCATTTGAAAAAGTGTTTTTTTGTTTTTTTTTTTTTCCTTGCTAATTTCTATGCATTTAAGAAAACATGTTCCCTGAAATCTCTTTTATCATTTATTACTAGGGATCTATATTAAAAAAAAAAGCATGTTAATGGATGAAATATTTTGTTATTTACCTTTTATTATTTTAGCACAAGGCTTTAATTTTTTCTTCTTTTTTTTTTTTTTTAGTTTCTAAAAGCTTAATTTACTTTGTTGTTTCAATGTGGTAGGTTCCTTGCTTGATTGCTTGCTTCAATTTTTAAGAGGAATTTTAATAAGCAATGTGTAGGATAATGCATAGTCTTACACAGCGTTCATTCTGCTAATTAGCGTTTTACCCTTTTACCAGTTCTTTTTCATACCTTCAGCTCCTTGGTTGCCTCATAACCCAACACTGTAAGCATGGATTAGAAAAATGAAAATGAAAATGAAAATGAAAATGAAAATAAAAATAAAAATAAATCAAAAGAATGGCACCAAAATCCTTCCCCAGACCTCAACAATTACTGGATATTGTATTTCTTGAGAAAAATGGTCTTTTTTATTTTACAGTCTTCCATGGATTTTCATACCATGTATTTGTCAAACAGTTTTTCAACCCATGCACTGCTTCCTTTCCTATGCTCATGGTCCACGTATATCAACTTCTGTCCCCGAGTCCTTTCATTAATAAAAACTAAAAATTTAGATACTGAGAAGATATGTTGTAGTTCTATTTTTTATGAACATCAATTTTTACAAAAACATCAGTGAGTATAATCTTCTGAAGTCCCTATTTGAGCAGTAAAGATGTATTATTTGGTAGAATTTCATTTCTATTTATTTATTTATTTGCATAATCCTGAGTAAATAATCAGTATTAAATGTAAGATGTTTGATCTAGTGATTGCATCATATTCAATCATGACTGTAATTTTCTCAGTATGATGAAGAGAAAAAGAATGACCATGGGAAATGGGAACAGTTAAATCAGATTTCCTCTAAAAGATATATTATTATCACACCTTTTATTAACATCACAAGATGTGATTATTTTGACTGTTGCAATTACGGGGTCATTAGGAATGTGATAGAAAGATTACAGTAATGAAGGCTGCATTTTATGCTCTTCATTTCTGCCTATGTCAGCTCCTTCGACTTTGAAACTACAGACATTTAATCTTTAGGTTATACTATTTGTTTCAATTTTAGGAGTTGAAGGAATAAAAATGTAAGCCCATGAATTCTGGGTGTTATGTAATGGCCTCAAAGGCAAGTTAATGTGTAGAAGCGACTTTATTTTACACTTCTAAAATGAGAGGCACAGTACTCTTACCAATTAGGCTCAGGCACTTGCTAGAATATCAAATTTACACATAGAAAAAATTTAACTACAGCAATAAGGCAAAATGTTTGCTGAATTCTCACAAAAACAATGAAAGTATTCAATATGGTTTAACAGTTGTCTTTAAATGTGTACAAGATGCTTATGAATAAATGCATGAAGTAGGTGAAAAATTAATAAAATATTGGTTTACAAGAGTGTGTCTTGCATTTTTTCTCAAATGTTTGGGCTTTTTTTTTGTTTTTTGTCTCATGTGACATGATAATGTCCTACAGTACTACTCCTTGGACATACTGGGTGAGCAACTCAAAGCCCACCAACCACAAAATCTGAATCCTACATTTCCATTTCTGTGCTAGTAATGCCTTTGACTTTTTGAAATAATTCACCAAACAATTAAGTTAAGGATTTATTAATTAGGAGCTGTTTAAGTTCAGTCTTGTAACTGAAGTTGAGGAAGACTGAAGAGTATCCTAATATTGTGTAAGGGCACTCCTTCAAATCCAGATGTTCACGAGTCTTGGTTTTCTCAGTGCAATGATGGTGGGGTTAAAAGCCCAACATTTTTGTCTTTGAAAGCAGCAGAAAGCTACTGGCACAGTTGCCAGTAGCAGCTGTGCACAGAAGCAACCTGGCTCTCCTGGGTCTGCATGGAAGTGCTGGACTCCTGCATCTCAGGAGATTTCTATGAATGGGAAGAAGAGACCAGAAAGGAAAAACCCAAATAATTCTACAAGCTCTTGCTGCTGCATGTTTGGTGTGCTGGGCTTTGTTTTTAACTGGTTTATCTTTTAGCTTCCAGTATTTGGGCTGCAAGCTGCCAAGGGATAGTTGTTAGCAGAGCATTCAAACTCGGGCTTTCTTCTTCACCTTTAAGTTTAAAATAATGCATTCTGCTGCCAGGATTCAGCTTGTATCATAAAAAGATGGTGTAGAGTTTCACCAGCAAATGACAGTAAAAACCAGTTCTGTGGAGGTTTAATATCTGAAACGTCTGAAGAGCTTTTGTGGGATCCACAGGCAGAATTAGAGGCCCTCTGGGTACTGGGCTTAAATATTTAATCACCATAACTACAGCTTCTGTAAGGATGGTGTACTTGAAAATCACACTGAGGTTGTCTGAACTATGGCTTAAGAAAAAGTTTACCTCCATTCTGTCTATAATGAGCCTGATCCTACAGCTATGATTAATTCAGCACTTCTCCCACACGCTGGAGCAAAAAAAAAAAAAGCCTTATCTGTTTCCCAATTCCAGCAAGGCAGAGTGAGAACCCAGGCTCTGCCGTTCCCAGGTATCAGGAAGCTTCTGCTCCAGAAGACTGGGGAGCAGAGAGCTGAGCTTCCACATGTGAGCTAAAAGTGCCTGTCTCCTTGCCTCGGCTTGATTACAATTAATCTGAGGGGGACAAAATAGTTTATTTTAAAAAAGCTTCCAAGTTTATTTTCTTTTGATCTGACTTTCCAGCTCTAAAATATATTTTGCACTCTTGGGGAGGGGTTGGCATTGCTGTTTAGTGCATGTGGTTTTTCTTCCCAATGAAAATACTTCCTTCCAGCTTTTTGACCATTGCCAAGGACCTGTGGTTTTTTTGTGTGTGTGCTTTCCGTTTTGTTTTGTTTTGTTTTGTTTTGTTTTGCATTCCAGCATAGAGACTTCTGTTTACCTCACTGGATTGCATCCCGTTTCCTGGCAGCTACTTTAAATCTGGATGACTGGGATGGCTGCAAGAATGAGCTGGAGTGAACACCAGCATGTGCTGTTACAGAAGTAGAACCTATTCACGTTGCAAAATGTTTCAAGTATTAATTCATTGGGAATATAACTAATTTCATAGCATATTCTTGAAATAAAAATGTGGTTCATTTTCAACAAGCTACCAAAGCAGTTAGTATTTGTAGTCTAGCTTGCATGTTAAAGAAAAAAGACACTAAGTTTTCACAACCCTAATCTTAATAGCTTTTACATACACATATTTTTTCTTTTCATTGTTTAAATAAAGAAAGTTATTAAATTTACATATATATATACAAATATTTACTAAGATGTTAGGGAAAAGGACTTTATCTTTTTGTTCTACTACAAGAAGCTTGAGTGATTTTGCGGTGAATCATCACAACCCATCATAAAAGGAGCAAGTAGCCACACAAGTAGCTCAAGCTCTATTTTGAGGAGAAGAACAAAGAATCACAGCAGAAGCTCAGAAACCCCGCGTGTCTTTGCCCAGGACAATGAATTCAAGCAAATAGTGTGCGACACTGGGATGTCTGTTAGACCCGGTCTTCATGACAATTCCTCCGCTTGGCCTGGGAGAAGAAACTGCTAATTTCGCTCTTTTGAACCGGTGAGCATAATAGATGCCTAAACATCCATTACGTACCTATTATGTTCCCATTAGGTACAATAATGGCCAATCTGAATGTGTCCTTAATTGCTTTATGTAAATGCTCTAGAAATGCGTGTGTTAACAACAATAAAGACTTTTACTGCCAGAAGAAAACCTACCAACAAAGTCACAGCTTCTTGATAATGGCCCATTATCCATTAACTGTGTGCACATAAAAGGACATCTCTTTTGTAAAATGCCCTGGCAATGGGACTGCAGCTGAGAGGTGATATTTCTTATAAAAGTGTTGTCTAATCAAACACCAGCAGCAATTTGCAAAGGCCGGGAGGGCAGCATGGAAAAGATTTTGAAGAGGCAAAAGGCGAGAAAGATGCTGGGGGACACCGGTAAAATAAGGCAGGAAGATCTGAGAGGCTTTCTGGGCAGGAGGTGGCCAAGACAGACAAAAGAGCTGATAGGGAAATGCAGTCAAAAGCCTGAAGAAGAATCTGAGAAAGAAATAGCTGTAATATATGGGAGTGTCCAGCTTCAGCTCTTTGCCTGCATTAAGGACTACATATTTTCATTCCACTGTGTTGTTCTCATAATTTTCCTGAAGAATGGGATGACCCAAGGGCAAATTGAAGCCTTTTTCATTGGATATGAAGGAAATCCATTTCCTTTTTTTGTGGTTGACGTTCTTGAAATCTGAGTCCATCAAACATCCTTTTTACAATGCCCAAAATCATTGCAGTAAAAATTTGGGGATTTTTTTAGCATGCAGAATTAAACTCTACATTTATACATCTACAGAAGAATGAGCAGTCGGAGAAACCCATGTAGAAGGGTGAACATAAAGGCCAAGGTAGCAGAATCCCAATCTCATGCATACTTTCATACAAATATGGTGTGGCATTTCTGTATGATTTTGATGTGGATTGGAAGCAAAAGAGGTGCAAGAGGCTGCTGTCCTCTTTATTCTCATCCCTGGATGAGAATATCATCATTCCATTCTCATTCATTCAAGATCAGACTGGACTGGGCTCTGAGCAACCTGATCTAGCTGTAGGTGTCTCTGTTCATTGCAGAGGAGTTGGACTAGTTCACCTTTAAAGGTCCTTTCCAATTCAAACGATTCTATGATTCTATGATCCTTTCCAGTGAAGTGAAGAACTAATAAGGAACTGTTGTTCTGGCTAATGGTATGTAAACAACACAGTTATAACCAGCCCTTGTGATACAGAGGCCTGGGACTCTACTAGTTCATCTACAGGCATTAGTATTGTTTGGAGTGAATATAAAGCCATGGGGACATTTGGATTAGATAAAGGAGCTTCTGAAACTTCCTGCATTCAGGTGATAATCAGCTCTCTGTGTGAGCAGACATGTATTGGCCAGCAGTTTACTTATCCTGGCAAATCCCAGTGAGGTATCTTGGCTTTGAACTATGAAATTGATTATTTTGATCTTTTGTCTAGGGACTCCAAAGGACAAGAAATAATTAAACAACTTGGGAGTAGGATTGACAAGCATAACTATTTTTTATTTTTACTGTTATCTAATGGAATTTTTTAATTCTTGCTGAAAAAAAGAAACTCTAAAAAATGCCATAATTTGAGACTCTTGATGACAGTTGAGGTTAAAGAACAATATTCCTGTCAGCTTCATCATGAAGTTATGGACCAGCAAGTGCAAATAATATAATCAAAATAAAAGACTATAGTCTATTATTAATAGCAATAATTATTTAAGGTTTGCCACTTGTTTGCTTAACTTTGTATGCTTTTATGCAGAAAGGACAACTACATTTTCAGCTAACTCGTAAGTTAATACATAAACTTCCAGTTCTTATTCACATAGTATGTCTACAATGGAATGGAGCCCTTACTTTATTATAGTGCTGCCACATAGATCCTGCAGGACATGTGGGTTGAATCTATCCCACAAAGGACTTGCCGCACTAACATTTGTTTGTCTCTTGTCCCCCAAACTACTTCCTGTAATAAAATCTAGCCGCAATAGTCAAAAAGTTGAACAGACTTTCTTATAATCCTATAATATACTAGTTAATCATTACAGAAAGAGCTAAATCTTTCAAATGGAAAATGAAAATATTTCCTTTCCATATCTAAAGAAATATCTCATTTTTGCTGATTTAGCACAGCTGTCTTGCCCAGGAGCAGGAACACGCACAGAACATATTCTCCTCGGAGGTGAGGAATGACCAGCCAGGATAGCTGAAATGTACAATACAAAAGGCCATCACTCCTGTTTTTCTCAGGAAAATGAGGTTCAGAAAAATACTCAGATAGTAACACATATCTTTTCATCAATATCTCTTCTAGATTATCTTTTCCAGATGAAGTAAACTTGCTTCACTTTTTATTATTTCTGTTTTTTAAAAAATATTTATGCTTCTAAACTTGCATACTTTACTCTTCTCTTTGAAAGTTAAGAGGTCCAAAACTGAATTATTTTCTTTATTCAGTAGGTCATATAATGAACTATTGTGCTGAAAAAAAAAAAAAAAAAAAAAAAAAAAGGGAATTGAAAGGAACATGGTTGCAAAATACTTTATTTATACAGCTTGTTATCCTTGATAGAATTTTAATCAAATTTATGAGAAATGGTGGTTTACATCTGATTATTATGTTGTCTGTCTACAAACACTCCATAATAGCAACTAGATCCCCACTGAACAGATTTTGTAGTCTTTTCTTTCATATCCAGCTCAGACTGAACAAAAGTTGGTAAGGGCGATAGTCACTGATTCAACAAACTGTTAAATCCTGATTCCTGTTGTGCAACAAACACAAACAGTGACTCAATTTCCAGGTTTGATTAGACTGTGCATGGCTGCTTGGTGGCATGGCAGTGGGAAGAGAGGTCTGAGGGAAGATTGCAAATGCAGCAACAGTGCACACAGTTTCATCAACAGGCCAAAATATCTCAGAATCTCACAAACTGTGAGGGAAGAAAGGCATGGGAAAGCAGATTTCTTTGGAAGGAAATTCTGGAGCTTCAAGCAGGTGAGCTGTCCTACACTTTTTGTGTTGGAGAAACAAAAAAATTGTCTATCAGCTAATGTTAATAGTAGTAATGAGGAAAAACAAAAAAAGAAGACATTTAGTTATTTTTTCATTGGAATCAATTTTTGTTTTTGGAGTTAAAGCACTGAAACAGATTATCTCAGGGAAGTCTATGTTTTGTACTGTTTGTTTGCTTCATTGCTCGTTTTTTTAATTCTTCTTTCCCCCCCTCCCCCCCCACCCAAAGCTGTACCTGAGCCAGCAGTGCTGGATCATGGCAGCTGCTTCACCTCCTAGCTAGTGCTGGAGGCTGATGTCCCCACTTCCAATACATATTTGCTTTGTGCTTCCTCTGCCCAGGTTCCCCTACTCCAGATTACTGCACAGGACAGTGTGGCCTACAACCATCACCCGCTGCCTGAGGCTTTGCAGGCCAGCAGGATGTCTTCTTCACCACCAGCCATTTCAGGAGCTGGAAGAGCATGAGCGGGGGTCCTGCACTGCCGTGTAGGTTGGAGGTGAGGGATAAGGCTAGATTGATGGTGGCAGGGGAGCTGGCCAAGCACTGCAGCTTTTGGAGCAGATCCAGGCAGAGCCGGGTGTGTGAGGCAGAGACGGCGCCTGGGAGACTTAGAGATCTCTTCTTGAATAAAAGGGAAGGTTTCCATAGAAACTTCTCTTTTATTTTAAACAGATTTTAAAAAGGAATTTAGCAAACTATAAAATCAAGCTTCCAGAGCCCAATTTCAGCTATTCCTTATTGATTGCATTGTAAATGAACATAAAAGCCTGCAGCCTGGAACTGAAAGCTAGAGACAGGCTTCTGCCAGCTCCCTTGTTCTCTCTACTAGTGCGTAACCTCTATTAGGTGATAGTGGCAGCCACACACGCTTTCTAGCACCCTCCATTTTATAAAAGGAGCTTTCTTAGAGCGTGTCATCAAAAAAGCTCTTTGTTCATTAATGAAAACACATCTCTTGGACTTAGCATGCAATGCAGGCATCACCCGTACACTGAACAGCCCCTACTTCACATGCAGTAGTGTAAAAACAAGCAGAGCAAATGCAAAATGAACATTTTTCTCCTACACTACATTTCCCAGAATACCAAAAGCCAGAGTGAGGGCTTACCTCACTCCATCAGCTGGAGGTAGGGGGCAGGCTGTCTGGCCATCCCTCCCTTGCGAGGGCCTCCTGAAGTGGAGGAGGAATCCAGAGACAGCATCTGAATTAGTTAGCATTTTGAACACTGACAACAGAATTTTCTCCAACAAAAGGATAGTAAGGTATCCCTGTAGGAGTCATTCCATTTTGCAGTTTCTCATTTTAAAGCCACATTCAATTGCCCTTCTTGTTATGAGAGAATTCCTTTGGAAAATCCTTTAATATCTAACATACACTAACAACAGAGAGTTATAAAATATTTTATTCTTATTTTCTTAATTCATTCATCCTGTCCTATTGGTAGGATTTTAAGCATTACTCCAGTCAAAATGAAACAAACTCTTGCACAATGTCTTACAGAGGCTTTATATGCTGGCAGTGCCCTGCACACTCCAGTTAATGTACTGGTGTCTTTTCATTCCTCTTCATTCAAGGCACAATTCTCTTTCACATAAAAATGCTTACACTTTCAACAAATAAAAATATCCATGGTCTTAGATGACAGGCATTAGGCATAACAGCTCTGGTCGTGTAATCCTTCAGTGACTTAGCAGAAAGGGCTTTTTGCATTTCTTTTCTTCAGTGAAAAATTTGAACAAAATTGAAAAAAAAAGGTTCTTTAAGAGATGGGCATGATCTGATACTGGGATACCCCAAATATCAGTGGTTAGCACATTTGCCTGTATAGTGCTGGTTTGTATCTACCCTGACAAAAAAGGACTCTGAACTTGCATCCTTGAGAGCAGCACAGTGCTCAGTAGGCTGAAAGGGCAGATGGCACAACCTCTCAGCTGCGGAAAGGGAGTGAAGGATGGGATTGTCTGTACAGCCAGTTCTTTGTAATTTGGCACTACTATGCTGCCACTGCGTTCTTTCCTTCATCTTGTGAAAGGACCCTGAAAATTGGAAATATTCCCACTTATAGCAAAAATAAAATGATACTAGTCCAAGCATTTTTTTTTTTCAATTTTATTTTAAAGCTGGACTTCTACTCTAAAAGTCTGCTGCCAGGTTTCTGATGTGAGAATTACCAGAAATAGCTAAAAGGTAGAGTAGCAGCAGTGTAAAGAAGATTCTGGTGGCACATGCTACCTGTGTGTCACTGTTCAGGAGTATTTAACTTACCTGTCCATCAGCCAAATGAATTTAAAATCCCGGAGAAGAATTGTACGATTCATACTGCTGTTCCTCTGTCTTTTGTTCTCAGCAAGCATAAATCTAGATTTCAAATTATGAAATATAGAACAGGTTGGAAATCATATATGCTGACTCACTATGAATTGTTATGGGTAACTTAATAGCTTAGTCATCTAACATAGAGGAACATTTGCAAAAATATTGAAATCTAGGAAGAGGAAAAAAGTCTAACAACATAAATAAAATGCTTCTGTGCTTTTCTGAGAGGAGTGTTTTTATTTTATTCTGATTGCTGCCAATTCTTAGAGGCATATTTCCTCAAACATTGAAATATAGTAATGGCACACACACAAAAAACTTCTTTTTCTTTTGATTTCCCCACAGAAATGAAAAAAGACACCTTGAGAAGGAACTGTTTTCTCATATTTCAGTTACATCTCACATAATTACAATATTAACCTATTGACAGATACAGCATATTTGCAGAGTAAAAAATTACATAATAATCACAATCTTTTTAGCCTTTTTTTTCACAGTTGAGAGTTAGTAGGAAGTGAACATAAAAAAGTCATGAGTACCTACTGTGCATAAAGATCTCCTTATGTTCACATTTCCAATCAATGGGTATCTAAAGAAGTTGATGGTTTCTGGTTTTGTTTCTGAAAGTGCAAATATTACTAGACTATTACTGATTACTATTCCAGTGGACATCTCTGTACTTTACTAATTCCTTACCTCTTTAAATTGAAGCATGTTGTCATTATCACTGTGATCCTGAGTCCAAGCTCCGTCATGCTCACAGGCATTGTTCCAGAACACATATGTGTACTGCATGTAAAATTCACTTGTACATGTTTGCTTCATCTGTAGTTACAGATGAAAAATGATAAGTAAATTGCCTTCTTGTGGATTATTTTCAAATGATTAACATTTGTCATTATCTGGACTTAGTGAATAGCATGTTCTACCAGAGCAAATAGGAAAAAAATGTTAGGCCACTTGTTTGCTACTGGCTGGCTACCTGCTGGGGTGCAGATAAAAGATAGTCTGGAGGCAACTCTTACAGCCACTGGGAAGGCCAGTATTTCAGAGGTAAACAGCTGGAACCAATGGCATTGACAAAAATATTTGAATGAATTCCAGTTAGCACCTTCAATGTTTTGAATGGAGAAACTCAGAAAGTTGCCATGTATTCATGTTGTATAAATATGTAAGAGGATCATTTCACATTTGCTTTTAACATATTTCAGTATATAAGCTTGTGTAAAGTCAGGGAATGTTTCAGATCATGGATGCATTACTAGTTTTATTATTATTAGTCTATTTAGTAGTTCTAAAACACATAAAAATATATTCCTGGCTTTTTAGAGCAGACAATTTAAATATTACACAAAGAGACAGAGTAACAAAAAAGTGTGTCAAGAAAGATTTAAAAAATTTTTAAACAGGTCATGAGGATGCATAGTTGAGACAAGAACATATCTTGCATTGAAAAGGGGTTTTGCTTGGTTGTTTTTTGAAATTTTGTCCACTAGAACAAAAAGTTCCTTTAGAAATGTCTCACAATTTTGTTCCTTTCAATTCTTAACCCCTGCCAATATTCCTCACACAAAGAAGCAGGGTTAATCCCTTGGAAAAGAAGGGAAAAGTAGGCTGAGAAAAAGTAGGCTAGGATTATGGAAAAATATTAGCAGCAGTAGAGAATTTAGTAGCACTGTTAATATTCTGTTATTCCTGGATTTAACTATCAAGTTTGTACTGTTTTCTTTTAAAAAGTGAGTGAATCCTACTATCAGCCTTTTCTGACAAAGATAACCCTATGCACACTATGTATTAGGAACCGAATTAATGTTTCATAAAAAGCAGATAAAGGAACAGATGTTAATAATTTATTTAAACTTGGCCTTCCTGAAAAGGTTAACTCATCACATTTCATCATAAGTCATAAACCCCCTACATTAATAATCACCAGTATTGATTATCTGTTTTTCCCTTCATTGCGTGAGAATATAATGTGTTAAATATAGCCTAAAAATAAACTTTTCGCCCTTTGTGGAATGTGCTGACTTGACACTCCTGGGAAAAAGTTCTTAACACTGAAAGACATTGCAGTTTCGCAATTTTTACCACCTAAAACACCTTTATTTCTGCCTCTTAGTTCTACTTTTTCAAACCCTGAAATTGATGTGCTCTAAAACTGACACGCACTGTGAACAAATTTCAGACTGTTAGGGTTGCTACACGCTAAATTCACCTGAACTATCATGAATATTTTATTTGTATAATCACTGAGACTTCGTAACATTTGAATAAAAAAAGGGAGAATGTCTGAAATGAACCATGATCCTCAGTCCTAGCCTGTTCATGTCACTTTTCTAAGAGAGCATCCTCTTCTGTGTAATTGGTTACATGATAGTAATAGATGAAAATAGTTAGGCTTTTCAAGCCATTATGTACTTGTCAGTGCATTCCACATACCTCTCTAAATAGTCACCAACAGTCATTTATTAGGACTAGCCTGGATTTGAGTTGGGTCTGCAGTGATCTGATGCCCTCTGAATACTACTCACTGTTGCTGCTTTACTGAACATTAGTCAACAATTGAAATGAGTATAGGAACTTTCATCTGTCTTGAGATATTTAAGAAATTCTCAATGTGTACGTGAACCTGAGGCGAACAGTGAAACTGCAGAGCGTATGAAACTTAACGGTAATGTCTCACTGAGATTAAGCAAAATGGCTTGCTTCCAGATTTCATTTCTTAGAACAAAAAGTATCTCCCTCCAGCACTAGGACTTGATTATGCCTTTAGATACGCACAGCACTGAAAAGAGGAATAATTTATGCATTGGAAAGGCTAGCAGCAGCCTCCATGAAAAACTGTTGTTCCTTAGGGAAAATGTCTTCCAAAAAGTGGCACATCGCGCCTGCTCTTAAATATTTCCCCAAATGTAGAGTAAGATTGACCGGAAGCAATGTTATGTCCCTGTATTAAAGTATTTTAAGATGCTATCTGAAAGTTATAAAACATTTTTTGTTCTCCACCTTTTTCTATACTTAAAGAAATAGAAAATACCCAAGATTTCTCAATAGGTTCTGTGATTACACCCTTTAAGACAGTTCAGATTTTAAGTTCCAGGAGTACATGTCCAGCAGTAACTTAGATTTATTCTCTTATATATTTAAATAAATACAAACCTCGTGTAAATGAGGCATTGCCCAAAAAGACAGGTATGGGAAATCCAGGCTAAGGACAATGGGATTGATTCAATCCAGTAAGAGATGCTATTTTTGGTAATCTGTATTGAGAAAAGCAGACTTCTTGAAAGTATTAAAATGAATATGATAACACATATTTGTATATAAAGACAATATATTTCTACATAAAGAGCAGCTAATTAGGTTTTCATACATAAATATAAGAAATATAGCATTATCATATAAAAAAGAGATAGCAAGAAGTTGTCTGAGCATGGTATCCAAGAAACCTGATTTCTTTTGGATTTTTCTTATGTTTGATTGACGTTTTAATTGAATTATACTAAGGTGAAGCATAAGCTCACCCCTGATTAGACAACAGAGAGTCTGCTTGACAGAAAAGTGTTTCTGAAAAAAAAAAAAAAGAAAAGGAAAGAAAAGAAAAGAAAAAAAAGAAAAAAAAAGAAAAAAGGTTTTTATCAAAGGCTTTTCACTGTTAGACACTGGAAGATCAGCAAGGGTTACCAGGCTTGACTGAGTAGGGACTGCTCTGATGTTCGGTAAATACAAATCTATGATTAAATCTTTTTGAATTTACCTCTCTCCTATGGATTTTTTTGATATCTAGTAAGGGTTCTCTCACTTTACCCTGCAGTTGTCCTCTTTGTGAAGGTATTAACGAGGTCTTTGTTCTTTCTTGCTTAAAGTTTACGTTCACAAATTAGAAGACCTATGTAAGACCTCTGTTAAAGCAAGTTAAATTTGGTCATTCAGTTCTGAGATTACTAATTGGGTTTAGCAGATGTCCACGAACACATGCAAAAACGCAGTTAATCACACAAGTCCCAAGCCATCCAAATCCCATACTTGCAGAGAAATCTGACTTACAAACATGTACAGACTGCAAATTCACAGCATTCAGATATTTCTTGGTATTACTTTGGAATGCCTCTAGTTACAATTCTAAGACTGTTATATTTACATTCATAGCTGTAATCTAATCTGATTTTGTGAGCAAGTATGCTCCCTGCTCAAAGGTTTTATTAATATTTGTGTGTTAAATATTAATATATACATGTACCTTTGCATGGTACTTTTTAGTTATTAAAAGGAAAAGGTCTCTGTCCTCAAGAGCTTACAGTTTAAATGCCATTGCTGTGAAAAGCATTTATCTCCTGATGAAATTGAACATACTGTGAAACTATTTCCTATGGAAAGCAAAAACAAAGCAGTTCACTAGAAAATGAGTATTTTCTCCAACATAAAGTAGAAATTGTTTTTCTGAACTGTAACATTTATTTTATTAATAACTAAACGTTTAAAGATTTTTTTCAGCCCAATTATCTATTGGCATATTAACTTATTAAAATGCCCACTTCAGTTGCTAGAGATCAGTAAATGATATCTCTGGGAAACTTAGCTGTTTGGGAATCTGTATGCATTAAAAAGGAGAAAGGTATTAATTAGAACATCCCAAATTATTTGTATTATAGAAAGATGATACTTTGTTGAGCGGAAAGTGAGAACAAAGAATATCCAAACTGGTAGTCTGCAACTACATAACAATACTTTGTGACTGATTTTGTATTCATAAACTCACACAGTTAGATAAGTATTATTTCTTTCATCTCAAAGTTGTGTTGCAATAAGGGAAGTTAATTACTGAATTGTATAATATCACAGAGTAGATCATTGGCAGAGCAAAAGTAGTATTCCAAAGTAAGTCATCTCTCAGTTGGACTCCTCAATGAAAAATTTGGTGTCTTGGAGCGATTTGGTAGAAAATGCATTTTTCATGATAAATGCTTTTTTTTTTTTTTTTTGCCTTTTAGTAAAAAAATAAATAAATAAATAATAACAAAAAAGTAAGCAGCAAACAACAACCACTCTCAACAACCACTCTGTCATCAGATTGCATTTTCTCTGTATAACAAATTGCTTATAGTGTATTAATTTAATTGGCAAAGTAGACATTATGATGTTTCTTT
This sequence comes from Lagopus leucura, assembly GCF_019238085.1. Lineage (NCBI taxonomy): Eukaryota > Metazoa > Chordata > Aves > Galliformes > Phasianidae > Lagopus > Lagopus leucura. The sequence continues at coordinate 43,345,635 of NW_024962264.1, forward strand.
TTTCCAACAAGTTCTGTTATTATTATACTGTTTCCGACATATCAGGGAACTATAGGCTTGATGGGCTGTATTTGAATCTCAAGTCCTAAGAGTGTACACGATTTAAAATTGTTGTATTATGAAGTTAAGAAGTACTTCTCCTCAATTAGCTTTCAAATAGACATTATGGTGGTGTCTTCAAGTCTAACCATTTGCAAGTAGTTAATGGTGGGTGGAACCTTTGGAAAATAAGAAAGGCCTCGTTCAAGTGTAGCTACTTTATCTCTTAAAACTTTCTTATTATTAATTCAATACAAATATTGTCTTTATTTCTCTAGGTTTCCTATGCGCCTTCAGCTTTCATTTCAGAGATCTATGTCATGAAAAAGTAGCCTAGAAAAAAAATAATATGACCACAAGTTAAAAAACCCAATGCTGCAACAACATTAATTTGTACTAATGATCATAGTAATTCCAAGTCAATACAGAGAACATCAAGCACGATGTATCTTTAAAAGTCTCATGTTTTTGTTCAATTTTAAAGTACTTCTGCAGGTGAGTAGAAAAATAATTGGGATAAGTCTTAGCCATTCTCACTGGCAACACATTTATTTGCTCATGTGATAAAGTTAAATATAACAACTCATGGGAAACCTTGTTTTTATTTTCTCTCTGCTGTTTTTCTATAATGTTATGGTTCTTCCTTCCTTCCATAAGCTCTTGGGCTCAACAGAGGTTTGTGGTCCCCTCGCAGCTTATAAGCCTTTTCTAGGCCAAGGAAAATTATTCTTTCTGGATTGTAATGGGTTCTGAAGCATGGAAGATGTACTGGTATTTAATCACTTCTGCTCAAAGGTTCAATTTTATATTTCTCAGAATATGCTTACTAAGAGATACTTATAATATACATCTACTTATGTTAGCCTGACTTCTATTAAAAAAAAAAATTACACACTGAGCAGTACAAAAATATTTTCAGGAATATGGGTTTCCCTTACAACTTGGGAAAAATGTAGACATTCTGTTTGAGAGCTATTCTCGTAGTCATTTATTTTTACCCATCTCTGATGCTTAAGTCTGTATCTCCATCTTTAAATACTGGATTTGTGGAGGGATTTGTTTCATTTTATTTTAGCTTTATGAATTAAATATACTTATGAACTGTATCAAACATGGCTTCATTATGAAAGTTCCATCATTTTCAATGATTTTATTATGACTGACATTTTTTTTTCAGATCCATATGTGCAACTCTGGCATGAGTTCAAGTAGTATCTGTATTAAGTTACTGAGCATGTGGTCACAGATTCAGCATTTAACTCTAGGTACTCCCTGTACAGTCAGAAGGAAACGGTCACTTCCAGAGATGATTCAAACCTATAAAAAATAATTCACCTTTTGAAAATATTTATTTTTCTGCATGGGCCACACCACATTTAAAGCAATCCAGAAAAGTATCTATGCCTTGACAAGACAAATACACCAAAGAAGATCTTCTGGGGAAGTCTATCTTGGCATCTTCTCAATCTGAGAAAAAGACTCTTTGAAAGATGAGATAAAACATGTTAATGAAAGGACACAGCACAGATTTATGTCCCAAACAATGTTGGGACATACTTCTCTGGAATGACGAAGCAGTCATGATAGCTATCTAGACCTGGGTCTACTGCATCTGTTTAAGAAGCACAATATGTTGCTGAAAAGCTGTACCTTCTAACAGCACAGACTTGAACTACTCTTGCTCATTGTTTCTGTGGATCACAGGGAGAGCTGACCACAATCCTGACATTAACTTGCTTATACCTTTTGATAATAAAAATGTTTTTTCAGACTATATTTAGGAAAATATGTTCCCTTGCTGTTTGCATGCAGTCCTGAATGACTGCAGAATTTAATTTTTTGAAGCAGGCAACTTTTCCAGATTTGTTAAAATTCTACTCTGGCTTGGGTTATCATTACAAAGTCCGCCACATACTCTATATTCTGCTCTTGTACTCCAGAGTTCACCACACTACAAAAACATTCAACAAGAATCTGCAGAAATCAAGTCTTTTTAATCTTAATAAAAGGAGAAGAAAAGCTACAAGGCTAACTGTTGATAAACATCCTAACCTTGACCGTAACAGGTTAAAAACTCAATTTTTAATTATAATTACTTTCCTAGGATTCTTTTCTCATGCAATCCTTAGTTATATCCTGACAAATTTTGCTTACTGGGAATGTCTAATGTAGGAAGATAGGGGTACAGGAAGGACATAGAAGAAGGCAGAAGATAATTTTTTGCAAAGTGGTGTATCATCTGGAATAAAAAGTTGGAAATTGTACATGACTGAAGCTGATGAATACTTGAATAAAGCTGATATAATAGCTAGGGCAGATTTATACAAAATAACAGAATTCTTTCGTTGGTGTACCGCATATCGACTTGCTGAGCAACAGGCCAACCACTGCTTGCTGACTGCAGATTTCTGCTAGCTTTGTGTTCTTCATTTGCAAGCATCAGACTCAGGGCTCTTTTTCAAAGCTAAGATACTGATTTACTTAAAGATTTGCTTGTTCCTTTCTGGATCTTGTCTCCTGGCTTTGTTTCAGTTTCCCACTGTATTAATGCTAATGATAATATTTACTCTTTCCATAAAATTTTGTGTTGACACATGCAGAATACAGTTGATTACAGTGCTGGATGAAACAGAAAGCCCCCTCTAAGGACTCCACATTGTATGCAATCACTAAGACATAAGAACATAAATAAATAATGAGGATGAAAATTATGAATATCTGAGTCATGCCTGTCTTCTAAATGAAGACCTTGCAATAAGAAATGTCTTACTGACTACACACGAGATAAAAAAATTAAGATATTGGAAGCAAGTAGAAGCTTAGTATTAATTAACTTAGGTGTGCCTGACTTGGCAACAAAAAAACACTTTTAAAGTCACTCGATGAGGCATATCACCTAAGAACATTAACGTATTACTCAAGAGATTGATAAAATCAATTTTTTTAGTCTTGTTTTTCAAGGCAGTGAGGATTACATTATTGCCCTGTCAATTTTCCTTGTCTCATGCCTAAACTCTTGACCAATTTCAACAAAACTCAGCAGAGGATTCTCAGTGTAACCCATCCCCATGTATTTTATGCCAACCTCAATAGAAACTGTGGAGTGCCCCATTCAACAGTGCCTGTGGTGTGGCAGTAGCGAGACAACAGGTCACAATGCTGCAGGCCTCTTGTTTTTAGAAAGCAGCATTTTGTGAATCTACCTGTTGACCCACTAAGCATCATGTGATCATGCCTGGATGATGGAAAGAGGCTCAAGGGTTCTCTGGTTGCCCAAGAGCCCTGGCCAGGACTCAGAGGTGCCCTCATACCATGTCATCTGGTAGGCATCTCACAACAGGGCAATCCTCTCCTTTCCCCAGGATTGCATATTGATGCTTTTGGGGAGGCATAGAGGTGCATTCTGAGGGAGTTTTTCTTTCTCTTACAGAAAGCACTCTGATTATTTTGTCTGTTTTTTGGGGGGAGGGGGAGTATTTGTGAGGAAAAAAAAACACAAATCACTCATTACAATTCCTACAGGTTCTACAAAACCTTGATCCCAGTTTGGCAGTGTTCTGTTCAAACACAAGTCTGTTGACTCACATGGGAATGCCAGACCAAGCCTTTAATCTTCATAAATTGCTGTTCTAGATTAATGATAACAATGATATTTACAATGCATTCACAATGAATCTGGAAGTCATGCACAGTTTGTGCTAAGAGGAAAAATGTCATTTGCCTGTATTTGCTTTGTATCTGTAGAGTTTTCTAGAAGATGGGCACTGTATTCAATCCTTGGAATGGCTATCACTGCCCATCACCCAGGGCTCAGGCTTATGTTAACCCTGCAATGCTGGAAGCTGAAAAGAAATCTGTATGGAAGTGGAAACAAAGTATGCACTTTGAGCTATTAGATCTAATTTATATTGAATTACCAAGAATCCTGTTTCTATCTGAAGTAGCATGGAAAATGCCTAAGAGGAAGAAGCAATACTACTAGAAAGTGATAGTTTTGAATTTACCATTCATGGAGTTAATAAATAAAGCCCCCCAAAGACTGAAAGCTGGATACTAAAAATCAGCTTTGGTCTCCCAAACTGCAAGTGACAGCCAGATTTATGATAAAGGCGCTTGATAAAATCACCATCTTGGCAGGGAGCAATTTGAATTTTAAAATCTAATTTTGGATTTTTTTTTTTTTTTTTTTTTTGGTACAACATGAGAGCCGCAAATCAGTGAACCCTTCGGAAAAGGCGATTAGCAAATTACACCCTACGAGAGACTCGGACTTAACCCGTGTGCCATCAGAAACACTGCTCCACTGAAGCTGCAGCGGTACTCAAGAGATGAACAAAACCTCACACATCTCAAGGCTCATGATGGGAAGTTTCGTATCATATTATTAATTTAGGCACACACAGAGCTATCCACGTATATGTAAGTGTGTCTATATGCTTGTACATCGGTATCTATATCTATACACACGTATAGGGAGCTACGCATAAGGCAGCAGAGGCTGCTCAGAGGGATTGAGTGGCACTGCCAGACACACACGGGGACAATGAGGAGCCCTCGGGCGGGCGGCGCTGGGCTGCACGGGGGCGGCGCTGGCGGCCTCGAGCGTTAAGACCCGGGGCTGCAGCGGGCGGGGGAGGGAGCACTGCGCCGGGGGAGCCGGAGAGATCCCCGCGGGCCGCGAGCAGGGAAGTCAGGCACCTGGCGGCGGAGGACAGTAACACAGGATAGAAGGGGAAATCTCTCTCTCCTCTCTTTTCTGCAAGAGATCCTCCTGTTTTTCTCCCAACTCTTAGCATAACCTTCGAAGAAGATCAACCGCTACAGACTTTCTTATCTTGTGTTTTTTTTTTTTTTTTTTTAATTATTATTATTGAGGGAGTACCTTCAGCTGCAAAACAATCTTGGAATCTATGCGGGACTTGGGGCGTTTTGTTATCTCGCCGGCGAAATCGTTCATCACTGCTGCCTTGCTCTCGCAGGGTCGCAGGGTGCTCAGTTGGCTACCGGAGAGGGCATGGCGAGAGCGGCTTATATCATACACTCTTCAGTTTGAACACATTTCCTTGAAATTTGCTGCATGATGCCATCCGAGGAAGCAGGATTTTTCCTCGGGATGCAGCGATTCGTCAGCATGTGAGCTTATTGCAGAAGGAAAAAAAAACCCAAATCTTCAACGGAG